>NC_084630.1:47449567-47557067 GCF_033978795.1 Nerophis ophidion | reverse complement strand
AAACATCTGATACCACCATAACATTTGACAACCAAACATCTAATACCACCATAACATCTGACAACCAAACATCTAATGCCACCATAACATTTGACAACCAAACATCTAATACCACCATAAGATTTGACAACCAAACATCTGATACCACCATAAGATTTGACAACCAAACATCTAATACCACCATAACATTTGACAACCAAACATCTAATACCACCATAACATTTGACAACCAAACATCTAATACCACCATAGCATTTGACAACCAAACATTAATACCACCATAACATTTGACAACCAAACATCTATTACCACCATAACATTTGACAACCAAACATCTAATACCACCATAACATTTGACAACCAAACATCTGATACCACCATAACATTTGACAACCAAATATCTGAGACTACCATAACATTTGACAACCAAACATCTAATACCACCATAGCATTTGACAACCAAACATCTAATACCACCATAACATTTGACAACCAAACATCTAATACCACCATAGCATTTGACAACCAAACATTAATACCACCATAACATTTGACAACCAAACATCTAATACCACCATAACATTTGACAACCAAACATCTGATACCACTATAACATTTGACAACCAAACATCTAATACCACCATAACATTTGACAACCATACAATTCCACACCCACTTAACACCACTGTAACTTTTGACAAACAATTCCACACCCATTTAATAACACCACCATAACAGTTTGACACAAAGCTACTAGATAAAAGAATCTGGATATTATCTTCAACACAACTCTTTCGTTTCAGTCACATTAGGAGTGTAAAACAGCCTTCTTTCATCTCCGTAATCTCGCTGAAATATGTCCCTATTTTGTCCACTAGAGACGCTGAGATCATTATTCATGCGTTATTTACATCTCTCTACATTACTGTTATCTATTTTTTTCAGGCCTCCTTTTGTCTAGCATTAAAATATTACTTGGTACAAAATGCAGCTGCTATACTTTTAACAAGAAAGTTTGATCATATTACACCTATACTATAGTGTTGTTGCGGTGCATGGTGTAAGAATGATAACGTGGATGAACAAATGAATGACAAAATAAGTAAGATTGTGTGACAGAACAGCGGGAAAAGAAGACTGCAGAGAGACGATGATGTTAGCTGCCAGCGTGTTTATTGACAACTCAGTATGTGAGTGCAGTGTGTGATTACCTTAAAGAGATGGAGTGTGACTATGTGTAAGTATTATCCGAGCGTGGTCACCAGAGGGTGTTGAATGTGCGTGTTGAGATAGAGGTGGAAGTCCAAAAGAAGAAAAAGGCTTGGACGTCAGAAGGCAGGAGCGAGGTCTTGGTCCAGGGAGGCAAGAGGGAATCCAAAGTGGGTCCAGGTAGACGAAGAGGAAGCTGGAGGACGACACAACATGAAAGACCGTCAACTCGACAGGAAGGGAACACAGGGAGCAAGAAGGCTGGAGATGTGTTGGCTTACTTTACTGGTAGGAGAAACTACGTTCTGGCACCGGATCTTAAGACGCGCTGGCTTATGAAGGCTGGTTGCTCATCACCGGCAGGTGTGTTGATTGCAGATCTCTTGCAGAGGCACACCCGCAGCGGAGAGGGAACACCTGTTGATGTGCTCCGCCATGCACTCAGTCCGCACAGCAGGAGGAGAAGCAGGAACGTGACCCATAACACATTGTGTAAGACTTGTGTACTGTTGTAGCGCTGCAGGGTGTAAGAATGAGAAATGAGTCACATGAATGAATACATGGATAACATTAGGTAAGAGTTTTGCATTGCATAGCGGGATAAACCAATTTTGACCTTATCGATATCAAAAACTGAGGAAACAAACACCATGAGGACACAAATTAAATACATATTGACTTTGTATTGTAGATAACCAGACCCCAAAATTGACCTTGTAGATATCAAAAACCATGACACAAGATACATATTTACCATGTATTGTCAATGACAAGACCCCTAAAATTGACCTTGTAGATATCAAAAACCATGGTGACACAAATTAAATACATATTTACCATGTATTGTCGATGACAACACCCCTAAAATTGACCTTGTAGATATCAAAAACCATGATGACACAAATTAAATACATATTTACCACGTATTGTCAATGACAAGACCCCTAAAATTGACCTTGTAGATATCAAAAACCATGACAAATTAAATACATATTTACCATGTATTGACGATAAGACCCCTAAAATTGATCTTGTAGATATCAAAAACCATGATGACACAAATACATATTTACCATGTATTTTCGATGACAAGACCCTTAAAATTGACCTTGTAGATAAAAACCATGACACAAATTAAATACATATTTACCATGTATTGTCAATGACAAGACCCCCAAAATTGACCTTGTAGATATCAAAAACCACGAGGACACAAATTAAATACATATTTACCATGTATTGTCAATGACAAGACCCCTAAAATTGACCTTGTAGGTATCAAAAACCACGAGGACACAAATACATATTTACCAGGTATTGTCGATGACGAAACCCTTAAAATTGACGTTGTAGATATCAAAAACCATGACACAAATTAAATACATATTTACAATGTATTGTCGATGACGAGACCCATAAAATTGACCTTGTAGATATCAAAAACCATAATGACACAAATTAAATACATATTTACCATGTATTGTCTGACAAGACCCCTAAAATTGACCTTGTAGATATTAAAAACCATGAGGACACAAATTAAATATATATTTACCATGTATTGTCAATGACAAGACCCCTAAAATTGACCTTGTAGATTTCAAAAACCATGATGGCACAAAATACATATTTACCATGTATTGTTGATGACGAAACCCTTATAATTGACCTTGTAGATATCAAAAACCATGACACAAATTAAATACATATTTACCATACATTGTTGATGACAAGACCCTTTAAATTGACCTTGTAGATATCAAAAACCATGATGGCACAAAATACATATTTACCATGTATTGTCGATGACGAGACTCCTAAAATTGACCTTGTAGATAACAAAAACCATGACACAAAATACATACTGACCTTGTATTGTAGATAACAAAAACAATGACACAAATTACATACTAACCTGTATTGTAGATAACCAAACCCCCCAAAATTTCCCCTGTAGTTATTAAAAACCAGGACACAAATATACATATTTACCTTGTATTGTAGAAGACCAGAGTCCTTAAAATTGACCTTGTAGATAACAAAAACCATGACCAAAAGGAAATACATATTGACCTTATATTGTAGATGATCAAACCCCCAAAATTAAATTGACCTTGAAGATTAAAAACAAATTAAAATACATATTGACCTTGTATTGTAGATGACCAGACCCGCAAAAGTGACCTTTAAGATAAAAAAAGGACACTATTTAAATACAAATCGAACTTTGATTGTAGATGATCAGACCCCCAAAATTGACCTTGTAGTTAATAGAAACCATGACGACACAAAATACATAGACGTAGATATCAAAAACATGAGGAAACAAAAACAAATACATACTGACCTTTTATTGTATATGACCAAAACCCCCCAAATTGACCTTGTAGACAAAATCAATGGACACTAATACAAATTTACCTTGTATTGTAGACGACCTGACTTCTTAAAAATGACCTAATAAATAACAAAAACCATGACAAATAAAATACATATTAACCTTGTATTGTAGATATCAAAAACCATGAGGAAACAAAACAAAAAAAAGGCCCAAAATACATACCGACCTTGTAGTAACAAAACCATGAGGACAAATAAAATACATATTTTTACCTTGTATTGTAGATGACCTAACTTTTTAAACTTGATCTAATAGATAAAAACCATGACAAATGAAATACATATTAACCTTGGATTGTAGATATCAAAAACCATGAGGAAACAAAAAAAAAGGCCCAAAATACATACCAACTTAGTAGTAACAAAAACCATGAGAACAAAAAATAAAAAATTACCTTGTATTGTAGATGATCAGACTCTTTAAAATTGACCTTGTAGATAACAAAAAACATGACAAATTACATATTGACCTTGTATTGCAGATGACCAAACCCCACATAATTGACCTTGAAGTTAAAAACCATGACAAAAAAAAAAAAATACATATTGACCTTGTATTATAGATGACCAGACACTCCCCAAAATTGACGTTGTTAATAGAAACCATGACACAAATAAAATATACATTGACCTTGTATTGTAGATATCAAAAACCATGAGGAAACAAAAACAATGACACAATATACAGATTGACCGTGTAGTTAAAATACAAATTTACCTTGTATTGTTGATGAGACTCCTTAAAATTGACCTTGTAGATAACAATAACCTTGACAAATGAAATACATATTGACCTTGTATTGTAGATATCACAAACCATGAGGAAACAAAAACAGTGACACAGGTTAAATACATACCGACCCTGTATTGTAGATGACTAGACCCCACAAATTCACTTTGAAGATAAAAACCATTACAAAAAAAATACATTTACCTTGTATTGTAGATATCAAAAACCACGAGGAAACAAAAACAATGACACAAAACCCCCCACAAATTGACCTTGTAGTTAAAAACTTTGGTCATCTACAATACGAGGTAAATATGTATTTTATTCGTCAAAGTTTTTGTTGACTACAAGGTTAATTTGTGGGGGGTTTTGTGTCATTGTTTTTGATATCTACAATACAAGGTCAATATGTATTTTATTTGTGTCCTCATGGTTTTTGTTAACTACAAGGTCAATTTTGGGGGGGAAGGGGAGTCTGGTCATCTACAATACAAGGTAAATATGTATTTTATTCGTCAGACTCCCCTTCCCCCCCAAAATTGACCTTGTAGTTGACAAAAACCATGGACACAAAATACATATCGACCTTGTATTGTAGATATCAAAAACCATGAGGAAACAAAAACAGTGACACAAGTTAAATACATACTGACCTTGTAGTTAAAAACCATGACAAATAAAATACAAATTTACCTTGTATTGTAGATGAACAGACTCCTTAAAATTGACCTTGTAGATAACAAAAACCATGACAAATGAAATACATATTGACCTTGTATTGTAGATATCACAAACCATGAGGAAACACAGGTTAAATACATACTGACCTTGTAGTTAAAAACCATGACACAGGTTAAATACATACTGACCCTGTATTGTAGATGACTAGACCCCACAAAATTGACTTCTAAGATAAGAACCATTACAAAAAAATAAATTTACCTTGTATTGTAGATATCAAAAACCATGAGGAAACAAAAACAGTGACACAAGTTAAATACATACTGACCTTGTAGTTAAAAACCATGACAAAATACAAATTTACCTTGCACTGTAGATGAACAGACTCCTTAAAATTGACCTTGTAGATAACAAAAACCATGACAAATGAAATACATTTTGACGTTGTATTGTAGATGACTAGACCCCCAAAATTGACCTTGAAGATAAAAAAAAAAGATTAAAAAAAAAGAAAATATACATAGACTTTGTATTGTAGACCAGACTCCACAAAATTGACCTTGAAGAAACAAAAAAAGTGTAGTTATTTTCAATTATTGCACCCACACAAGGAACCATTACATCAGCCTGGGGTGCAGCCTGAGTGGAGAAACAAAAAAAAAAAAAACAGGGACACAAAAGGAATTTAGAACAAACATTTAAGACACATGAACACAAATCAAGTCATTTGCGGCAAAGAGGTGAGTTTTAAGTTGTGCTCTAAAAGTGTCCAGAGTGGTGGCGGACTTGACTTTCAGGGGGAGCTTATTCCATAGGCCAGGTACCATCATTGACAATGCACAGTCTCTCTTTGTCACTAGGTTTGACTGTGGGACCTTCAAGGTCATCTGGTTGTCAGATCTGAGGCAACGACCAAGCCTGGAGCTGATAGGTTGGTCCAGGAGATGTTTGATGTAAGCTGGGGTAAGACCACAGAGCGCTTTGAAGACATACGTAAGGATCTTAAATTTAACTCTGTGCTTCACCAGGAGCCAGTGAAGGGAGGAGAGGATGGGAGAAATGTGTTCCCTCATTTTTGTGCCTGTCACCAGCATTTTGTAGCAACTGCATGCTATATTTGGTCTTGTCAGTGACCCAAGCATAGAGGGCATTCCATTAGTCCAGTCTGCAGAAGATGAGCATGAACACGACCCTCTAAGTCACTGGGGGAGAGGACATACTTGATCTTGGCTATTGTGCACAGTTGGGGGGTTGGAGTTCCCGAACAGAAGAAATTCACTCTGTCATTGAGCTGCAGGAAATTTTGACATCCATTCTTTTATGTCCTGCAAGCAGTCCTTCAAATGGTCCAGTCCAGATGGATCGTCTGTCTTGAGTGGAAGATAGATTTAGTATCATCAGTGTAGAAATGAAAGGAAATTTTAAGGCGATGAATGACTTGGCTGAGGGAGAGCATGTAGATGGAGAACAGGATGGAACCCAGTATTGAGCCCTAGGGACCCCACAGGTGAGGTTGGCACAGCGGGAGGAATGTTTGGCTCTGTTCACAGAGAAGGTTCCGTTGTTGATGGAGGACGTAAACCAGCACAGGGCTATGTTAGTGATGCCAACCTCTTATTTCCCCAGATACACAATACATCTAACATTGGCCGGCCACACACACACACACACACACACACAAGCAGCAACTATCACCCCCCCGCCTCGGGTGAAGGTAATGTAACTATTGTAAACCAGACTTTCAAACCAAGGATGGCACAACATTTATTTAAACCCCAAAATGTCAAAAGGTGAACAACAACAAGAAAGCCAGCACCAACAGCTCTGCAGATGTTTGGTGATGCATGGAGAGCTAAGAACCTTTTGTAAATACATCTTACATAAAGCATCACAAGTGCAAAAATATTCACAGCGTACTTTTCAGCTTGGAGATCACAACTTTGAAATGTCCCAACACCCAGCTTTTGACAACCATAGTAGGGCCAAATCAGTGAGGGCAGGTGTGTTCACCTGTAGCAAACACTCAGCCCCACCTTCATTCATCCATCCATTTCCTACCACTTATTTCCTTTGGGGTCACGGATACCTATCTCAGCTACAATCAGGCCGGAAGGCGGTGTACACCCTGGACAAGTCACCACCTCATCACAGGACCAACTTAACATCACAAAATGAAAATGCTACGCCCACCCTTCTTTCTTTCTCTAACCCTACTTTGGTCATGTGCATTACGTTTTCATAACATGGTCACTACTGCCTACTTTGTCTTGTTATATTCTTATTTTACTGTTATATATATATATATTTTTTTTTTCCCCCCCATTGTTGCTTTTTATTTTTTATTCTTATTTTAATATTTCTCTATTGTGTTTCCCTTTAAACCCCCATTATTTACTTTTATTTAAATTGATCTCAACTCTGTACACTGCTGCTGGAATTTTAATTTTCCTGAAGGAATCAATAAAGTACTATCTATCTATGTTGACATTCACAAGATGCCTTCATGAAATTTATCTTTATCTCAGGACAAAAATAAACACTCCAAAACATATACATATGGAGCCTATGTATTGTTAATACTCATTGACAGGCTCCACACGTATGTATTATAAATGCTCATTGACATGCTCCACACGTATGTATTATAAATGCTCATTGACATGCACCACACATATGTATTATAAATGCTCATTGACATGCTCCACACATATGTATTATAAATGCTCATTGACATGCACCACACATATGCATTATAAATGCTCATTGACATGCTCCACACGTATGAATGTATGTATTGTTAATGCTCATTGACAGACTCCACATGCATGTATGTCTTGTTAATGCTTATTGACATGCTTGACATGACATACAAACATGTCAAGCCTGTCAATGAGCATCAACAATACATGTCAAGCATGTAAATGAGCATAAATAATACACACATTCATACATGTCGGGCCTGTAAATGACCATGAATAATACATACATGCCGCGCCTGTAAATGACCATGAATAATACATACATGCCGCGCCTGTAAATGAACATGAATAATACATACATGCCGCGCCTGTATACGAGCATAAACAATACATACATGCCGGGCCTGTATACGAGCATAAATACATACATGTCAGGCCTGTAAAAGAGCATAAAACGCAACATACATAAACATTGGCGTCGCACACGACCAACGCCAAACCAATTAGTCCGCCCTGAGATGGGTAGGTTTTGAGTTCAAACCCCGCCTGAGTCATACCAAAGACTATAAAAATGGGAGCCATTACTCCCCTGCTTGGCACTCAGAATCAAGGCTTGTAATTGGGGGTTTAATCACCCAAATTTATTCCCGAGCTCAGCCACCACTGCTGCTCACTGCTCCCCTCACCTCCCAGGAAGTGATCCAGGGTGATGAGTCAAATGCAGATAATTTTGCCACACCTAGTGTGTGACAATTATTGGTACTTGAACATTGGCCTCAGACTACCAACGCCAAACCAACATTAGCCTTGTCGACGACCGTCAGGAACAAGAGTGAAGCGTCTTGCTCAAGGACACAACGTACATGACGAGGTCAATAGAAGGTGGGAATTGAACCAGGAATTAAAACTAGGGGAGACAGGACCTTCTCTGTGGTCGGCCCTAAGCTGTGGAACACTGTGCCCCTCCATACTCAAACTGCTCCCGATGTGGAGTGTTTTAAGTCTCGTCTTAAGACCCATTTTTATTCTTTGGCTTTTAACACTACGTGAGTTGTGTGGTCAGAAAATATAATCCTTTAAGTTTACAATTCAGAAAGTTTTATGAAGCATAATTGTAAGCACACTACCACAAAACACAAATTGCTAGCCTCCGATGTTATGAACATTTTTTACAGTTGCATTGTATTGAAAATGAGGACATAGCAAAACATTTATTCCTTTAGTGGGAAAATATTTACATAGAATAGAATGTACTTTATTGATCCTTGGGGGAAATTCAACACCACAGTTCATTCACAAACTATGATGATAATAATATTATATATATATATATATCATTGTGAGCGAACTGTGGTGTTGAATTTCCCCCAAGGATCAATAAAGTACATTCTATTCTATGTATATATTTATTATTATTCATTTTTATTTTTATTTAGTCATTGGTGGAGCTTAAGATAGTATTCGAATGTTGTTTGTAATATTGTTGTGCCACACTTTGGAAACATTTTGTTTAAATGTGCTATATACGGTAAATAAAGTGGATTGGAAGAATCCACAGATTGCTGACACGGTCACTCTACCAACCACGCAGTCCACAAAATAAACCAAAAAAACATTGACTTTGTATAGGACATATACTAATAAATAGGGCTGCGAATCTTTGGGTGTCCCACGATTCGATATCGATTCTTAGGGTCGCAATTCGATTATAATTCGATTCTCAATTCACAACAATATTTTTCCAATTCAGAAGGATTGTGTATTCATTCAACACAGATTTCAGCAGGATCTACCCCAGTCTGCTGACATGCTAGCAGAGTAGTAGATTTTTAAAAAAAGCTGTTATAATTGTAAAGGACAATGTTTTATCAACTGATTGCAATAATGTAAATTTGTTTGAACTGTTAAACGTACCAAAAATATGACTTATTTTATCTTTGTGCAAACATTGGACACAGTGTGTTGTCCAGCTTATGAGATGCCATGTAAGTGAAAGCCACTGTGACACTATTGTTCTTTTTTATTATTTTTATAAATGTCTAATGATAATGTCAATGAGGGATTTTTAATCACTGCTTTGCTGAAATCATAATATTGATACTGTTAATCATTTTTGTTTCACTACTTTTGTTTTGTTCTGTGTGGTGTTTGTGTCTCCTCTCAATTGTTCTGTTTATTGCAGTTCTGAGTGTTGCTGGCTCAGCTTTGCTTTTGGAATTGGATTGCATTGTTATGGTATTGCTGTGCAGTGGTTTGTTGGGTTGATTAATTTAAAAAAAAATGTTTCTTTTTTTAGTAGATTTTTCTTAAAATGAGAATTGATTCTGAATTGCACAATATGAAAATCGTGATTCTAATTCGAATTGATTTTTTTTCCACACCCCTACTAATAAATATCGAAATCTATAAAGCCCACACACACCAAAAAGCAGCAACTATCACACCCCGCCTTGGGTGAAGGTCATGTAAGCATTGTAAACTGGACTTTCAAACCAAGGACGGCAAAACATGCAGTTTAACACTTTAACATTTATTTAAACCCCAAAATGTCAAAGGTGAACAACAACAACAACAAGAAGAAGAAGAAAGCCAGCACCAACATCTCTGCAGATGTTTGGTGATGCATGGAGAGCTGACAACTTTATGTAAATACACCTTAAACAAAGCATCACAAGTGTAAAAGTATTCACAGCGGACTTTTGAGCTTGGAGATCCCAACTTTGAAATGTCCTTCTAAACACCCAGCTTTTGACAACCATAGCTGGACCAAATCAGTGAGGGCAGGTGTGTTCACCTGTAGCAAACACTAATCAGTGAGGGCAGGTGTGTTCACCTGTAGCAAACACTAATCAGTGAGGGCAGGTGTGTTCACCTGTAGCAAACACTAATCAGTGAGGGCAGGTGTGTTCACCTGTAGCAAACACTAATCAGTGAGGGCAGGTGTGTTCACCTGTAGCAAACACTAATCAGTGAGGGCAGGTGTGTTCACCTGTAGCAAACACTAATCAGTGAGGGCAGGTGTGTTCACCTGTAGCAAACACTAATCAGTGAGGGCAGGTGTGTTCACCTGTAGCAAACACTCAGCCACACCTTGACTCTCTTAGCCAGCAGTTGAGAGCCATGGTGACTGACAGCTTGTCAGCAACTAAATGTGTCTTGTTTCTACATGTTGTGTTCCTAACATGTGCATGTTTGTCACTGACTAATAAATGTGTGTTTCTACATGTTGTGTTCCTAACATGTGCATGTTTGTCACTAAATGTGTGTTTCTACATGTTGTGTTCCTAACACATGTGCATGTTTGTCACTAAATGTGTGTTTCTACATGTTGTGTTCCTAACACATGTGCATGTTTGTCACTAAATGTGTGTTTCTACATGTTGTGTTCCTAACACATGTGCATGTTTGTCACTAAATGTGTGTTTCTACATGTTGTGTTCCTAACACGTGCATGTTTGTCACTAAATGTGTGTTTCTACATGTTGTGTTCCTAACACATGTGCATGTTTGTCACTAAACGTGTGTTTCTACATGTGTTCCTAACACATGTGCATGTTTGTCACTAAACGTGTGTTTCTACATGTTGTGTTCCTAACACATGTGCATGTTTGTCACTAAACGTGTGTTTCTACATGTTGTGTTCCTAACACATGTGCATGTTTGTCACTAAATGTGTGTTTCTACATGTTGTGTTCCTAACACATGTGCATGTTTGTCACTAAATGTGTGTTTCTACATGTTGTGTTCCTAACATGTGCATGTTTGTCACTAAATGTGTGTTTCTACATGTTGTGTTCCTAACACATGTGCACGTGCAGTGCAAATCAAACAATTTAAAAGCAGCAATAAAGCACACAGTAGAAGCATCAAGACAAACAATAGAACGCCAGTGTAAAAGAGCAAACTGTCACAGCAACACAAACAACTTTAAATCAGCAATAAAGCACACGGTAGAAGCATCAAGACCAACAATAGAACGCCAGTGTAAAAGAGCAAAGTATTACTCACTGCGAATAAAACCCGTCCGATCCACATCCGTCAAAAAAGAATAATGATGAAGCAGTGAAGGAGGGACTCAGGTGGAACTAAATACAACTAATTAAACGAGGAACAGGTGTGCAGACACGGAGCAGAGAGTAAAGGTGCCACAAAAGACAGAGAGCAAACAGGAAACAGTGAGAAAATAAGAGCAGCAGGACAGGAAGTGATTTCAAAGACAGGAAAAGCAAACATGATCAAAGTGTCAGTAGCACTTCTGACACATCTATATATATATTAGACCAGGGTCTCAGACACGTGAGATCTTATTTTGCGGCTCCGACGCTAATATGAAAGTTGAATGTTAGTGAGAGTTTGATATGAATGGTGCTTGACAGCGTTGTGGGCGGAGCTGAAGGAATCCACCAATCACGGTGTGCTATATGGCTCTCCAACAGTGACGTCACTTGTGTGACGCAGGCAGAGACAGGTTTGAAATAAAGTTAAAAACGATGATGCTGTGTTCCAAATTTAAGTTATTTGATTAATCTGAATGAGCCTATGGCTTTGTACTTTGTTTATTATGTATTCATTTCTTTGTATTCTATTTTTGTTATTTTGAATTTACAACGCCCTGGCGCTGTTTGGACTGTTTTTATAATGTTTTGTAATGTTTTATATTGTTGTTGGACTTACTGTTTGTAATTGTGGAAATTTATAAATAAACATAAAAAAAAAAGGTTTGAAATAAAGTTGAAAACGATGACACTGTGTTCCAAATTTAAGTTATTTAATGAATCTGAATGAGCCTATGGCTTAATTAATTTGCACTTGGTTATTATATATATATATATATATTTTTGTATTCTAATTTTGTTACTTTGAATTTACAATCTCCTGGCGCTGTTTGGACTGTTTTTATAATTTTTTGTAATGTTTTATACTGTTTTTGAACTATTTTGATTATTGTTTCTCATCTGTTTGTTATTGTTGAAATTTGTAAATAAACATTTAAAAAACAAGTTTGAAATAAAGTGGTCCTCGTGTAAAACTAGAGCCCGCGTCTTTGTTATTGTAAGCGAGAGTTTATATATGTCGCCTATACTGTATAAAAGTACAAAATAAGAAAGAGGGAGGCTGCAGTTTTACACTTTATTTAGGACCACTTTATTTACTTTCTTTCAAAAACCTCCGCTCCACTCAACCTGTCACCACTTCCGCTCCTCGGGCCTTCAAAATAAGACTCCAAGGCATATACTGTAGAAGAGCTTCTAACAGGAACTTAACATCACAAAGAGGCAAGGCCATAAAAATAGGTTACATACCTCCCCTCCTACAAAAAGAAACGTCCTCGTTTCAACACAAATAACAGGATAAGTGCAAAAACAACACAGGCAGTTAAAACAAAAACATATTAACCTGTCCCCCCAAATATACAGAGCCTCACAACACACAAAACAACAACAAAAAAATGTAACCGATGGTTTATATATGTCGCCTATACTGTATAAAACCACAAAATAATGCAACCTATTTTATGGGCTTGCCCCTTTGTGGTGTTAAGTTCCTGTTGTAAGCTGTAATACAGTATTTGCCTCGCGGTCTTATTTTGAAGTCACTGAGAGCGGAAGTGGTGAGAGGTTGAGTGGAGCGGAGGTTTTTGAAAGAAAGTAAATAAAGTGGTCCTCGTGTAAAACTGGAGCCTCCCTCGGTGTTTGTTATTTTGTACTTTTATACAGTATAGGCGACATATATAAACATCTCCGCTGCACTCATCGTGTCACCACTTCCGCTCTTAGGGCCTTCAAAGTAAGAGCTCAAGGCATATAATGTATAACAGCTTTGACCAGGAACTTCATTCATCCATCCATTTCCTACTGCTTATTCCCTTTGGGGTCGCGGGGGGCGCTGGTGCCTATCTCAGCTACAATCGGGCGGAAGGCGGGATACACCCTGGACAAGTGGCCATCTCATCACAGGGCCAACTTAACATCAGAAAATGAAAGAGGCTCCGCCCCCTTCCTTCTTTCTTCCTACTTTGGTCATGTTGACATTGATAAGGTGTCTTCATGAAGTTGATCTTCATCTCAGGACAAAAGTAAAGACTTCAAGTACTGCATCATCTCTTCCTTTACTAGTACTTGACAAAGTCACTTGGAAGTAGGAGTACATCAAAGTACAACACAAGTACCTTGCTGAAAATAACACTCATTATTAAATTGCACTACATTCACCTATTTGTTACCTAATGTTAATGTACAACATGTAAATTAAACGTACATTTAGTAATAACATTCTCTTTTTACTGCATAATATCAACATTTATTCACATTCAGATATTTAATGGTCACACATTCTGTTACTTATTACTTTTATTATTTATTCTCTGAAATGAAGCATTCATTCATGTATTATTCTCAACATGCATATATAAGTATTCCTTTGTTTTTATTGTACACAAACATGTATTTAATATTCATACACTGAACATGTATTTACTATTCATACACTAAACATATATTTAATATTCATACACTGAACATGTATTTAATAATACTATACTAGACATTATTAAATTTAATAATCCTATACCAGACATGGGCTTCACGGTGGAAGAGGGGTTAGTGCGTCTGCCTCACAATACGAAGGTTCTGAGTAGTCCTGGGTTCAATCCCAGGCACGGGATATTTCTGTGTGGAGTTTGCATGTTCTCCCCGTGAATGTGTGGGTTCCCTCCTGGTACTCCGGCTTCCTCCCACCTCCAAAGACATGCACCTGGGGATAGGCCCCTCCCACCTCCAAAGACATGCACCTGGGGATAGGCCCCTCCCACCTCCAAAGACATGCACCTGGGGATAAGCCCCTCCCACCTCCAAAGACATGCACCTGGGGATAGGCCCCTCCCACCTCCAAAGACAAGCACCTGGGGATAGGCCCCTCCCACCTCCAAAGACATGCACCTGGGGATAGGCCCCTCCCACCTCCAAAGACATGCACCTGGGGATAGGTTGATTGGCAACACTAAATGGTCCCTAGTGTGTGAATGTTGTCCGTCTGTGTTGGCCCTGCGATGAGATGGAGACTTGTCCAGGGTGTACCCCACCTTCCGCCCGATTGTAGCTGAGATAGGCGCCAGCGCCCCCCAAGACCCCAAAAGGGAATAAGCGGTAGGAAATGGATGGATGTACTAAACATATATTTAATTATATACTAATCTTATATTTAATATTCATACACTAAACATGCATTTAATATTTATACACTAAACATATATTTAGAATTCATACACTGCACATGTATTTAATCATATACTAAAACATATTTAATATTCATATACTAATCATATTTTTTTAACATTCTTACAGTAAACATGTATTTATTATTTTCGAAATAAGGCGCTCTCGGAAATAATGTTATTGTGTGCAGTTTTGGCAGAAGTCCACTGGAGGGCGCACATTCCCTCTTCATAAATCTGGTCATTCATACACTAAACATGAATTTGATATTCATCCACCAAACATGTATTAAATTATACACTAAACATATATTTAATTCATACGCCAAACATATATATAATATTTATACACCCAAAACGTATTTAATATTTACACACTAAACATGTATTAAATAATTACACACTAAACATATATTTAATTTATATGCCAAACATGTATTTAATATTTATACACTAAACATATTTTTACTATTTGTACACCAAACATATATTTAATAATAATACACTAAACGTTTAATATTCATACTCTAAACATGTATTAAATAATAATACACTAAACATGTATTTAATATTCAAACAGTAAACATGTATTTAATATTAATACACTTAACATGTATTTAGTAATGATACACTAAACATGTATTTAAAATTCCTACACTAAACAAATATTTAATATTTATACACTAAACATGTCTTTCATTTTAATACACTAAACATGTATTTGTTATTTATACACTAAACATGTATTTAATATTTATACACTAAACATGTATTTAACATTTATACACTGAACATGTATCTAATATTTATACACTAAACATGCATTTCATATTTATACACTAAACATGTATTTCATATTCATACACTAAACATGTGTTTAATATTTATACACTAAACATGTATTTAATATTCATGCACTAAATATGTATTTAATATTAATACACTAAACATATTTAATATTTATACACTGAAATATTCGTACACTAAACATGTATTTAATATTCATACACTGAACATGTATTTAATAATCATATACTAAACACATTTAATATTCATATACTAATCATATATTTTAACATTCATACAGTAAATATGTATTTATTATTCTTTAAATAAAGCGCATTAGGAAATAATAAATTTATTTGTGTGCAATTGCGGCAGAAGTCCACTGGAAGGTGAACATTCCCTCTTCATAAATCTGGTCATTCATACACTAAACAGGAATTTGATATTCATCCACCAAACATGTATTAAATATTTATACACTAAACATTATTCTACTATTTGTACACTATACATGTATTATTCATACACTAAACATGTATTTAATATTAATACACTGAAATATTCGTACACTGAACATGTATTTAATAATCATATACTAAACACATATTAAATATTCATATACTAATCATATTGTTTAACATTCATACAGTAATCATGTATTTATTATTCTCTAAATAAGGCACACTCGGAAATAAATAATTTATTTGTGTGCAGTTGCGGCAGAAGTCCACTGGAGGGCGCACATTCCCGCTTAATAAATCTGGTCATTCATACACTAAACAGGAATTTGATATTCATCCACCAAACATGTATTAAATAATTATACACTAAACATATATTTAATTTATATGCCAAACATATATTTAATATTTATACACCAAAAACGTATTTAATAAATATGTATACATTAACATGTATTTAATATTTATACACTAAACATGTATTTAATATTTATACACTAAAAATGTATTTAATATTCATACACTAAACATGTATTTCATATTCATACACTAAACATGTATTTCATATTTATACACTAAACATGTATTTCATATTTATACACTAAACATGTATTTCATATTCATACACTAAACATGTATTTCATATTTATACACTAAACATGTATTTAATATTTATACACTAAACATGTATTTAATATTAATACACTAAACATGTATTTAATATTCATACACTGAACATGTATTTAATAATCATATACTAAACACATTTAATATTCATTTACTAATCATATTTTTTAACATTCATACAGTAAACATGTATTTATTATCCTCTAAATAAGGCACACTTGGAAATAATACATTTGTTTATGTGTTCAATTGCGGCAGAAGTCCACAGGAGGGCGCACATTCCCTCTTCATAAATCTGGTCATTCATACACTAAACATGAATTGGATATTCATAAACCAAAAATGTTACAAATAATTATACATTAAACATACACTTAATTTATATGCCAAACATGTATTTAATATATATGCAGTAAACTGGTATTTAATATTTATGCACTAAACATGTATTTAATATTGATACACTGAACATATATTTAATAATAATATACTAAAAATATATTTAATAATATACTAAACATATATTTAATATTTATATACTAAACATGTATTTAATATTTATAGACTAAACAGGTATTTAATATTTATAAACTAAGCAAGTATTTATTATTATTATATTAAACAGTTGTTTAATAAATATTTATACACTAAACATGTAAAGGACCAATTGGAAGTCCGGGACACTAAATAATATTTTAATTAAGAACGGCGTGGCGCAGTGGAAGAGTGGCCGTGCGCAACCCGATGTCACTGGTTCAAATCCCACCTAATACCAACCTCGTCACGTCCATTGTGTCCTGAGCAAGACACTTCACCCTTGCTCCTGATGGGTGCTGGTTGGCGCCTTGCATGGCAGCTCCCTCCATCAGTGTGTGAATGTGGAAGTAGTGTCAAAGCGCTTTGAGTACCTTGAAGGTAGAAAAGTGCTATACAAGCACAACCCATTTATCGTTTATATATTTATTATTCTCTAAATAAGGCACACTTGGAAATAATGAATTTCTTTATGTGTGCAGTTGCAGCAGAAGTCCACTGTAAACATGTATTTAATATTCATACACTAAACATGTATTTAATATTTATACACCAAGCATGTATTTAATATTTATACACTAAACATGTATTTAATATTCATACACTAAACATGTATTTAATATTTATACACCAAGCATGTATTTAATATTTGTACACTAAACATTTATTTAATATTCATACACTAAACATTTATTTAATATTCATACACTAAACATGTATTTAATATTTATACACCAAACATGTATTTAATATTTATACACCAAACATGCATTTAATATTTATACACCAAATATGTAAACAACGTCCTCCCACCCCCCATTTATACATACATATATATATATATATAAATATATATATATACATATACATATACATTGACATTGACATTATCATTAGACATTTATAAAAATTATCTACCGCCCCCGAGGGCCCTATTTGGACTTTATCAGTGAGTTCTCAGAGTTTGTTGCTGATCTAGTGACGCACGCCGATAATATAATCATAATGGGGGACTTTAATACCCATATGAATACCCCATCGGACCCAGCGTGCGTGGCGCTCCAGACTATAATCGATAGCTGTGGACTTACACAAATAATAAATGGACCGACGCATCACAGCGGTAATACGATATACCTAGTGCTTGTCAGAGGTATCACCGTTTCCAAAGTTATGATACTCCACTAAAGTAATGTCCGATCATTACCTTATAAAATTCGAGGTTCAGACTCATGTTCGGCAAGCTAATACTAATAACTGCTATAGCAGCCGCAACATTAATGCTGCCACGACAACTCTTGCTGGCCCACTGCCCTCGGTAATGGCACCATTCCCAAAGTATGTGGGCTCTATTGATAACCTCCCTAACAACTTTAACCACGCCCTGCGCGAAACCATTGATAGTATAGCACCGCTGAAGTTAAAAAAAGGCTCCAAAAAGGCGTACGCCATGGTTTACAGAAGAAATTAGAGCTCAGAAATTCTTATGTAGAAAGCTGGAACGCAAGTGGCGCACGACTAAACTTGAGGTGCACCATCAAGCATGGAGTGATAGTTTAATAACTTATAAACGCATGCTTACCTTAGCTAAAACTAATTACTCCAATCTCATCCGCCTTAATAAAAACGATCCCAAATTTTTGTTTAGTACAGTAGCATCGCTAACCCAACAAGGGACTCCTTCCAGTAGCTCCACCCATTCGGCAGATGACTTTATGAAGTTCTTTAATAAGAAAATTGAACTTATTAGAAAGGAGATTAAAGACAATGCGTCCCAGCTACAACTAGGTTCTATTAACACAGATACGACTATATACGGCGGATACTGCAAATATCCAAAATAGTTTCTCTCGTTTTGATGAAATAACAGAAGAATTGTTACGTGTAAATGGAATAAAACAAACATGTTTATTTGACCCACTTCCTGGGAAACTTTTTAAGGACTTCTTTGTATTATTAGGTCCATCAGTGCTAAATATTATAAACTTATCACTTTCCTCGGGCACTGTTCCCCTAGCATTCAAAAAAGCGGTTATTCATCCTCTCCTTAAAAGACCTAACCTCGATCCTGACCTCATGGTAAACTACCGACCGGTGTCTCACCTTCCCTTTATTTCGAAAATCCTCGAAAAAATTGTTGCAAAGCAGTTAAATGAACACTTAGCGTCTAAAAATCTATGTGAAACCTTTCAATCCAGTTTCAGGGCAAATCACTCTACTAAGACAGCCCTCGCAAAAATGACTAATGATTTATTGCTAACGATAGATTCTGATGCGTCATCTATGTTGCTGCTCCTCGATCTTAGCGCTGCTTTCGATAGTCGATCACAATATTTTATTAGAGCGTATCAAAACACGAATTGGTATGTCAGACTTAGCCCTGTCTTGGTTTAACTCTTATCTTACTGACAGGGTGCAGTGCGTCTCCCACAACAGTGTGACCTCGGACTATGTTAAGGTAACGTGTGGAGTTCCCCAGGGTTCGGTCCTTGGCCCTGCACTCTTCAGCATCTACATGCTGCCGCTAGGTGACGTCATACGTGTTAGCTTTCACTGTTATGATCATGACACCCAACTCTACATGCCCCCAAAGCTGACCCACACGCCGGACTGTAGTCAGCTGGAGGCGTGTTTTAATGAAATTAAACAATGGATGTCAGCTAACGTTTTGCAACTCATCGCTAAGGAAACGAAAATGCTGATTATTGGTCCTGCTGAACAAAGACACTCATTTAATAATACCACTTGTGACAACCAAACATTTATCCACGTATTTAATAAACCACCGTAACATTTGAGAACCAATCAATTACACACCCATTTAATAAACCACCGTAACATTTGAGAACCAATCAATTACACACCCATTTAATAAACCACCGTAACATTTGACAACCAATCAATTACACACCCATTTAATAAACCACCGTAACATTTGAGAACCAATCAATTACACACCCATTTAATAAACCACCGTAACATGTGACAACCAAACAATTACACACCCATTTAATACAACCATAACATGTGACAACTAGGGGTGTAACGCTACACAAAAATGTTGGTTTGGTACATACCTCGGTTCAGAGGTCAGAGTTCGGTTCATTTTCGGTACAGTAAGAAAACAACAAAATATAAATTTTTTGATTTAACACATTTGATAAATCTTCCACCAAAAATATTTTTCTTTGTGGAATATTTGATGTGAAGTAAATCGGAAACTTGGATAGGTCAATAATTCATAATATTAATTTTTATTCAATATTATGTTTTGAGCAATGACAGTTTGAAAGAAAAAAAAACAGCTTTGTTTTATTAGTCAACATTGCAACTTTTTCTAAATTACATTTAGCCTTTAAGCTTTTTTATTTCACTTTTGTTTATGTTTATTTTAATAGTATTTTTAGAATGTGCCATGGGCCTTTAAAACATTAGCTGTGTTCCGCAAATGGCCTCCGGGGCACACTTTTGACACCCCTGCTATAGATAACAAAAAGTGATAAATGTATGGGTAAAAAGCAGAGCCTGGCGACGCATGCGCGTTTATCATAACTCTCTCACTCTCTGTCTCTGGCCCGCCCTCACCAATGTTAACGCTGCATGCACCACTTTTTTGTTTTTAGCCCCTTTAACCCTGAACGTACATTGAAAATACACGCAACCATAACTTAAAATGCCGGACATTTGAGGCATTTAAGAAACTCCACCTGGACAGCTCCGCAAAGAGGACTTATCCCGTGAAAAGAGGAGGTGTGGTCAGTCTATCTACCAGTCGTTGCTAGCATGCTGTGTGTTTTTTTTTGATCGATTGAAACTTTTATTAGTAGATTGCACAATACAGTACATATTCCATTCATCACCCGAATACGTTTTTCAACTTGTTTAAGTCGGGGTCCACGTAAATGAATTAATGGTGCCTCGGTGTGCATTGTTTACACAACGTGCGATCCGCTACTTATATGTCCGTGTCGTTCAGTTCACCTCCGAACCAAACCGAAATCCCGTACCGAAACGGTTCAATACAAATAGACGTACCGTTACACCCCTAGTGACAACCAAATAATTCCACACCTATTTGATAAGACCACCGCGACATTTGACAACCAAACAATTATCCATATATTTAATACCACCGTAAAATTTGAGAACCAAACAATTCCACACCCACTTAACACCACTGTAACTTTTGACAAACAATTCCACACCCATTTAATAACACCACCGTAACATTTTGACAACCAAACAATTACACAAAGCTACTCGATAAAGAATCTGGATATTATCTTCAACCCAACTCTCTCGTTTGAGTCACAAATTAAGAGTGTAACCAACACAACTTTCTTTTCAGTCACATTAGGAGTGTAAAACAGCCTTCTTTCATCTCTGTAATCTCGCTGAAATATGTCCTATTTTGTCCACTAGAGACGCTGAGATCATTATTCATGCGTTATTTACATCTCTCTACATTACTGTTATCTATTTTTTTCAGGCCTCCTTTTGTCTAGCATTAAAATATTAGTTGGTACAAAATGCAGCTGCTATACTTTTAACAAGAAAGTTTGATCATATTACACCTATACTATAGTGTTGTTGCGGTGCATGGTGTAAGAATGATAACGTGGATGAACAAATGAATGACAAAATAAGTAAGATTGTGTGACAGAACAGCGGGAAAAGAAGACTGCAGAGAGACGATGACGTTAGCTGCCAGCGTGTTTATTGACAACTCAGTATGTGAGTGCAGTGTGTGATTACCTTAAAGAGATGGAGTGTGACTATGTGTAAGTATTATCCGAGCGTGGTCACCAGAGGGTGTTGAGTGTGCGTGTTGAGATAGAGGTGGAAGTCCAAAAGAAGAAAAAGGCTTGGACGTCAGAAGGCAGGAGCGAGGTCTTGGTCCAGGAAGGCAAGAAGGAATCCAAAAGGGGGTCCAGGTAGACGAAGAGGAAGCTGGAGGACGACACAACACAAAAGACCGTAAACGCGACAGGAAGGGAACACAGGGAGCAAGAAGGCTGGAGATGTGTTGGCTTACTGTACTGGTAGGAGAAACTACGTTCTGGCACCGGATCTCAAGACGCGCTGGCTTATGAAGGCTGGTTGCTCATCACCGGCAGGTGTGTTGATTGCAGATCTCTTGCAGAGGCACACCCGCAGCGGAGAGGGAACACCTGTTGATGTGCTCCGCCATGCACTCAGTCCGCACAGCAGGAGGAGAAGCAGGAACGTGACCCATAACACATTGTGTAAGACTTGTGTACTGTTGTAGCGCTGCAGGGTGTAAGAATGAGAAATTAGTCACATGAATGAATAAATGGATAACATTAGGTAAGAGTGTTGCATTGCATAGTGGAATAAACCAATTTTGACCTTGTAGATATCAAAAACTGAGGAAACAAAACACCATGAGGACACAAATTATATACATATTGAGTTTGTATTGTAGATAACCAGACTCCAAAATTGACCTTGTAGATATCAAAAACCATGATGACACAAATTAAAATACATATTTAACATGTATTGTCGATGACAAGACCCCTAAAATTGACCTTGTAGAAAACAAAAACCATGAGGACACAAATTAAATACATACTGACCTTGTATTGTAGAAGACCAGACTCCTTAAAATTGACCTTGTAGATAACAAAAACCATGACAAAGGAATTACATATTGACCTTGTATTGTAGATGACCAGACCCCCAAAATTGACCTTGTAGATAAAAACCACGAGACACAAATAAAATTCATATTGACCTTGTATTAGATAACCAGACCCCCAAAATTGACCTTGTAGATAAATACCATGGCAAAAAATACATATTTACTTTGTATTGTAGATAACCAGAGCCCCCCAAAATTGACCTTGTAATTAATAGAAACCATGACAAATGAAATACATAGTGACCTTGTATTGTAGATGACCATACGTGCAAAAGTGACCTTGAAGATAAAAAGGACACAAATTAAATACAAATCGAACTTGGATTGTAGATGACCAGAGCCCCAAAATTGACCTTGTAGTTAATAGAAACCATGACGACAAAATACATAAACTTATTGTAGATATCAAAAACATTAAAACAAAGGCCAAACCCTAACCCTAAAAAAAAAAAGTCCCGAAATACATACCAACCTTGTAGTAACAAAAACCATGACAAATAAAATACAAATTGACCTTGTATTGTAGATTACCAGACTCTTTAAAATTGACCTTGTAGATAACAAAAAACATGACAAATTACATATTGACTTTGTAGTTAAAAACCATGACAAAAAAAAATACATATTGACCTCGTATTATAGATGATCAGACACCCCCCAAAATTGACCTTGTTAATAGAAACCATGACACAAATAAAATATACATTGACCTTGTATTAGAGGATATCAAAAACCATGAGGAAACAAAAACAATGACAATATACGTACTGACCGTGTAGTTAAAATACAAATTTACCTTGTATTTTTGATGCCCACACTCCTTAAAATTTACCTTGTAGATAACAAAAATCATGACAAATTAAATACATATTGACCTTGTATTGTAGATATCACAAACCATGAGGAAACACAGTGACACAGGTTAAATACATACTGACCATGTAGTTAAAAACCATGACACAAATAAAATAAATTTACCTTGTATTGTAGGTGACCAGATTCTTTAAAATTGACCTTGTAGATAACAAAAAACATGACAAATTACATATTGACTTTGTAGTTAAAAACCATGACAAAAAAAAATACATATTGACCTTGTATTATAGATGATCCCCCACCCCCCAAAATTGACCTTGTTAATAAAAACCATGACAAATGAAATACATATTAACCTTGGATTGTAGATATCAAAAACCATGAGGAAACAAAAACAGTGACACAAGTTAAATACATACTGACCTTGTAGTTAAAAACCATGACACAAATAAAATACAAATTTACCTTGTATTGTAGATGAACAGACTCCTTCAAATTGACCTTGTAGATAACAAAAACCATGACAAATGAAATACATATTAACCTTGTATTGTAGATATCAAAAACCATGAGGAAAAAAAAAAAAGGCCCAAATACATACCGACCTTGTAATAACAAAAACCATGACAAATAAAATACAAATTTAACTTGTATTGTAGAAGACAAGACTCCTTAAAATTGACCTTGTAGACAACTAAATCCATGAACACTAATTAAATACAAATTTACCTTGCATTGTACATGACCAGAGCCCCCCAAACATGTAATTAATAGAAACCATGACAAATGAAATACATATTGACCTTGTATTGTAGATGACCAGACCCGCAAAAGTGACCTTGAGGACGAAAAGGACACAAATTAAATACAAATCGAACTTGGATTGAAAATGACCAGAACCCAAAATTGACCTTGTAGTTAATAGAAACCATGATGACACAAAATAAACGAATTGTAGATATCAAAAACATGAGGAAACAAAAAACACAAACTAAATACATACTGACCTTTTATTGTATAAGACCAAAACCCCGCAAATTGACCTTGTAGTTAACAAAAACCATGACAAATAAAATATTTACCTTGTATTGTAGATTACCAGACTTCTTAAAAATGACCTGATAACAAAAACCATGACAAATGAAATACATATTAACCTTGTATTGTAGATATCAAAAACCATGAGGAAACAAAAAAAGGCCCAAAATACATACCGACCTTGTAGTAACAAAAACCATGAGGACAAATAAAATACAAATTTACCTTGTATTGTAGAAGACAAGACTCCTTAAAATTGACCTTGTAGACAACAAAATCCATGGACACTAATTAAATACAAAATTTACCTTGTATTATAGATGACCTGACATCTTAAACTTGACCTAATAGATATTAACCTTGGATTGTAGATATCAAAAACCACGAGGAAACAAAACAAAAAAAGCCCAAAATACATACCAACCTTGTAACAAAAACCATGACAAATAAAATACAAATTTACCTTGTATTGTAGATGACCAGATTCTTTAAAATTGACCTTGTAGATAACAAAAAACATGGCAAATTAAATATTGACTTTGTAGTTAAAAACCATGACAAAAAAAAAAGACATATTGACCTTGTATTAGAGATGAGACACCCCCCAAAATAGACCTTGTTAATAGAAACCATGACACAAATAAAATATACATTGACCTTGTATTGTAGATACAAAAAAACATGAGGAAACAAAAACAATGACACAATATACAGACTGACCTTGTAGTTAAAATACAAATTTACCTTGTATTTTTGATACCCACACTCCTTAAAATTTACCTTGTAGATAACAAAAACCTTGACAAATGAAATACATATTGACCTTGTATTGTAGATATCACAAACCATGAGGAAACAAAAACAGTGACACAGGTTAAATACATACTGACCTTGTAGTTAAAAACCATGACACAAATACATACTGACCCTGTATTATAGATGACTAGTCCCCACAAAATTGACCTTGAAGATAAAAAACATTAGAAAAAAAAAAACATTTACCTTGTATTGTAGATATCAAAAACCATGAGGAAACAAAAACAATGACAAAAAAAAACCCCCACAAATTGACCTTGTAGTTAACAAACTTTGGTCATCTACAATACAAGGTAAATGTGTATTTTATTTGTGTCCTGATGGTTTTTGTTAACTACAAGGTCAATTTGTGGGGGGGAAGGGGAGTCTGGTCATCTACAATACAAGGTCGATATGTATTTTATTCGTCCGACTCCCCTTCCCCCCCAAAATTGACCTTGTAGTTAACAAAAACCATGAGGACACAAGTTGAATACATACTGACCTTGTAGTTAAAAACCATGACAAATAAAATACAAATTGACCTTGCACTGTAGATGAACAGACTCCTTAAAATTGACCTTGTAGATAACAAAAACCATGACAAATGAAATACATTTTGACGTTGTATTGTAGATGACTAGACCCCCAAAATTGACCTTGAAGATAAAAAAAAAAGATTAAAAAAAAAGAAAATATACATAGACTTTGTATTGTAGACCAGACTCCACAAAATTGACCTTGAAGAAACAAAAAAAGTGTAGTTATTTTCAATTATTGCACCCACACAAGCAACCATTACATCAGCCTGGGGTGCAGCCTGAGTGGAGAAACAAAAAAAAAAAAACAGGGACACAAAAGGAATTTAGAACAAACATTTAAGACACACGAACACAAATCAAGTCATTTGCGGCAAAGAGGTGAGTTTTAAGCTGTGCTCTAAAAGTGTCCAGAGTGGTGGCGGACTTGACTTTCAGGGGGAGCTTATTCCATAGGCCAGGTACCATCATTGACAATGCACAGTCTCTCTTTGTCACTAGGTTTGACTGTGGGACCTTCAAGGTCATCTGGTTGTCAGATCTGAGGCAACGACCAAGCCTGGAGCTGATAGGTTGACCCCAGGAGATGTTTGATGTAAGACCACGGAGCGCTTTGAAGACATACGTAAGGATCTTAAATTTCACTCTGTGCTTCACCAGGAGCCAGTGAAGGGAGGAGAGGATGGGAGAAATGTGTTCCCTCATTTTTGTGCCTGTCACCAGCATTTTGTAGCAACTGCATGCTATATATGGTCTTGTCAGTGACCCCAGCATAGAGGGCATTCCATTAGTCCAGTCTGCAGAAGATGAGCATGAACACGACCCTCTAAGTCACTGGGGGAGAGGACGGACTTGATCTTGGCTATTGTGCAGAGTTGGGGGGTTGGAGTTCCCGAACGGAAGAATTTCACTCTGTCATTGAGCTGCAGGAAATTTTGACATCCACTCTTTTATGTCCTGCAAGCAGTCCTTCAAATGGTCCAGTCCAGAGGGATCGTCTGTCTTGAGTGGAAGATAGATTTAGTATCATCAGTGTAGAAATGAAAGGACATTTTATGGCGATGAATGACTTGGCTGAGGGAGAGCATGTAGATGGAGAACAGGATGGAACCCAGTATTGAGCACTAGGGACCCCACAGGTGAGGTTGGCACAGCGGGAGGAATGTTTGGCTCTGTTCACAGAGAAGGTTCCGTTGTTGAGGGAGGACGTAAACCAGCACAGGGCTATGTTAGTGATGCCAACCTCTTATTTCCCCAGATACACAATACATCCAACATTGGCCAGCCACACACACACACACACACACACACACACACACACACACACACACACACACACACACACACACACACACACACACACACACACACACACACACACACACACACACACACACACACACACACACACACACACACGCAGCAACTATCACCCCCCCCCCCCCCCCCCGCCTCGGGTGAAGGTAATGTAACTATTGTAAACCAGACTTTCAAACCAAGGATGGCACAACATTTATTTAAACCCCAAAATGTCAAAAGGTGAACAACAACAACAAGAAAGCCAGCACCAACATCTCTGCAGATGTTTGGTGATGCATGGAGAGCTAAGAACCTTTTGTAAATACATCTTACATAAAGCATCACAAGTGCAAAAATATTCACAGCGTACTTTTCAGCTTGGAGATCACAACTTTGAAATGTCCCAACACCCAGCTTTTGACAACCATAGTAGGGCCAAATCAGTGAGGGCAGGTGTGTTCACCTGTAGCAAACACTCAGCCCCACCTTCATTCATCCATCCATTTCCTACCACTTATTTCCTTTGGGGTCACGGATACCTATCTCAGCTACAATCAGGCCGGAAGGCAGTGTACACCATGGACAAGTCACCACCTCATCACAGGACCAACTTAACATCATAAAAATGAAAATGCTACGCCCACCCTTCTTTCTTTCTTTGTGGACACGCCTACTTTGGTCATGTGCAATACATTTTCATAACATGGTCACTACTGCCTACTTTGTCTTGTTATATTCTTATTTTACTGTCACATATATATATATATATATATTTTTTTTCCCCATTGTTGCTTTTTATTTTTTATTCTTATTGTAATTCTCTATTGTGTTTCATTTTTAAACCCCCATTATTTACTTTTATTTAAATTGATCTCAACTCTGTACACTGCTGCTGGAATTTTAATTTTCCTGAAGGAATCAATAAAGTACTATCTATCTATGTTGACATTCACAAGATGACTTCATGTAATTTATCTTTATCTCAGGACAAAAATAAACACTCCAAAACATATACATATGGAGCCTATGTATTGTTAATGCTCATTGACAGGCTCCACACGTATGTATTATAAATGCTCATTGACATGCTCCACACGTATGTATTATAAATGCTCATTGACATGCTCCACACGTATGTATTATAAATGCTCATTGACATGCTCCACACATATGTATTATAAATGCTCATTGACAAGCCCCACACGTATGAATGTATGTATCGTTAATGCTCATTGACAGACTCCACATGCATGTATGTGTTGTTAATGCTTATTGACATGCTTGACATGACATACAAACATGTCAAGCCTGTCAATGAGCATCAACAATACATGTCAAGCATGTAAATGAGCATAAACAATACACACATTCATACATGTCGGGCCTGTAAATGAACATGAATAATACATACATGCCGGGCCTGTATACGAGCATAAACAATACATATATGTCAGGCCTGTAAAAGAGCATAAAACACTACATACATAAACATTGGCGTCGCACACGACCAACGCCAAACCAATTAGTCCGCCCTGAGATGGGTAGGTTTTGAGTTCAAACCCCGCCTGAGTCATACCAAAGACTATAAAAATAGGAGCCATTACTCCCCTGCTTGGCACTCAGAATCAAGGCTTGTAATTGGGGGTTTAATCACCCAAATTTATTCCCGAGCTCAGCCACCACTGCTGCTCACTGCTCCCCTCACCTCCCAGGAAGTGATCCAGGGTGATGAGTCAAATGCAGATAATTTTGCCACACCTAGTGTGTGACAATTATTGGTACTTGAACATTGGCCTCAGACTACCAACACCAAACCAACATTAGCCTTGTCGACGACCGTCAGGAACAAGAGTGAAGCGTCTTGCTCAAGGACACAACGTACATGACGAGGTCAATAGAAGGTGGGAATTGAACCAGGAATTAAAACTAGGGGAGACAGGACCTTCTCTGTGGTCGGCACTAAGCTGTGGAACACTGTGCCCCTCCATACTCAAACTGCTCCCGATGTGGAGTGTTTTAAGTCTCGTCTTAAGACCCATTTTTATTCTTTGGCTTTTAACACTACGTGAGTTGTGTGGTCAGAAAATATAATCCTTTAAGTTTACAATTCAGAAAGTTTTATGAAGCATAATTGTAAGCACACTACCACAAAACACAAATTGCTAGCCTCCGATGTTATGAACATTTTTTACAGTTGCATTGTATTGAAAATGAGGACATAGCAAAACATTTATTCCTTTAGTGGGAAAATATATACATAGAATGTACTTTATTGATCCTTGGGGGAAATTCAACACCACAGTTCACTCACAAACTATGATGATAATAATATTATATATATCATTGTGAGCGAACTGTGGTGTTGAATTTCCCCCAAGGATCAATAAAGTACATTCTATTCTATGTATATATTTATTATTATTAATTTTTATTTTTTGTTTTTATTTAGTCATTGGTGGAGCTTAAGATAGTATTCGAATGTTGTTTGTAAAAATGTTGTGCTGCACTTTGGAAACATTTTGTTTAAATGTGCTATATACGGTAAATAAAGTGGATTGGAAGAATCCACAGATTGCTGACACGGTCACTCTACCAACCACGCAGTCCACAAAATAAACCAAAAAAAACATTGACTTTGTATAGGACATATACTAATAAATAGGGCTGCGAATCTTTGGGTTTCCCACGATTCGATATCGATTCTTAGGGTCGCAATTCGATTATAATTTGATTTTTTCTATTCAACGCGATTCTCAATTCACAACAATATTTTCCCAATTCAAAAGGATTGTGTATTCATTCAATACATAGATTTCAGCAGGATCTACCCCAGTCTGCTGACATGCTAGCAGAGTAGTACATTTAAAAAAAAAAAAAAGCTTTTGTAATTGTAAAGGACAATGTTTTATCAACTGATTGCAATAATGTAAATTTGTTTGAACTGTTAAACGTACCAAAAATATGACTTATTTTATCTTTGTGCAAACATTGGACACAGTGTGTTGTCCAGCTTATGAGATGCCATGCAAGTGTAAGCCACTGTGACACTATTGTTCTTTTTTATTATTTTTATAAATGTCTAATAAGGTCAATGAGGGATTTTTAATCACTGCTTTGCTGAAATCATAATATTGATACTGTTAATCATTTTTGTTTCACTACTTTTGGTTTGTTCTGTGTGGTGTTTGTGTCTCCTCTCAATTGTTCTGTTTATTGCAGTTCTGAGTGTTGCTGGCTCAGCTTTGCTTTTGGAATTAGATTGCATTGTTATGGTGTTGCTGTGCAGTGGTTTGTTGGGTTGATTAATTTAAAAAATATACTTTTCTTTTTTTAGTCGATTTTTCTAAAAATGAGAATTGATTCTAAATCGCACTATATGAGAATCGTGATTCTAATTCGAATTGATTTTTTCCCCACACCCCTACTAATAAATATTAAAATCTATAAAGCGCACACACACACCAAAAAGCAGCAACTATCCCACCCCGCCTTGGGTGAAGGTCATGTAAGCATTGTAAACTGGACTTTCAAACCAAGGACGGCAAAACATGCAGTTTAACACTTTAACATTTATTTAAACCCCAAAATGTCAAAGGTGAACAACAACAACAAGAAAGCCAGCACCAACATCTCTGCAGATGTTTGGTGATGCATGGAGAGCTGACAACTTTATGTAAATACACCTTAAACAAAGCATCACAAGTGTAAAAGTATTCACAGCGGACTTTTGAGCTTGGAGATCCCAACTTTGAAATGTCCTTCTAAACACCCAGCTTTTGACAACCATAGTTGGACCAAATCAGTGAGGGCAGGTGTGTTCACCTGTAGCAAACACTAATCAGTGAGGGCAGGTGTGTTCACCTGTAGCAAACACTAATCAGTGAGGGCATGTGTGTTCACCTGTAGCAAACACTAATCAGTGAGGGCAGGTGTGTTCACCTGTAGCAAACACTAATCAGTGAGGGCAGGTGTGTTCACCTGTAGCAAACACTAATCAGTGAGGGCAGGTGTGTTCACCTGTAGCAAACACTAATCAGTGAGGGCAGGTGTGTTCACCTGTAGCAAACACTAATCAGTGAGGGCAGGTGTGTTCACCTGTAGCAAACACTAATCAGTGAGGGCAGGTGTGTTCACCTGTAGCAAACACTAATCAGTGAGGGCAGGTGTGTTCACCTGTAGCAAACACTCAGCCACACCTTGACTCTCTTAGCCAGCAGTTGAGAGCCATGGTGACTGACAGCTTGTCAGCAACTAAATGTGTCTTGTTTCTACATGTTGTGTTCCTAACATGTGCATGTTTGTCACTAAATGTGTGTTTCTACATGTTGTGTTCCTAACACATGTGCATGTTTGTCACTAAATGTGTGTTTCTACATGTTGTGTTCCTAACATGTGCATGTTTGTCACTAAATATGTGTTTCTACATGTTGTGTTCCTAACACGTGCATGTTTGTCACTAAATGTGTGTTTCTACATGTTGTGTTCCTAACATGTGTGCATGTTTGTCACTAAATGTGTGTTTCTACATGTTGTGTTCCTAACACGTGTGCATGTTTGTCACTAAATGTGTGTTTCTACATGTTGTGTTCCTAACACATGTGCATGTTTGTCACTAAATGTGTGTTTCTACATGTTGTGTTCCTAACACATGTGCATGTTTGTCACTAAATGTGTGTTTCTACATGTTGTGTTCCTAACACGTGCATGTTTGTCACTAAATGTGTGTTTCTACATGTTGTGTTCCTAACATGTGCATGTTTGTCACTAAATGTGTGTTTCTACATGTTGTGTTCCTAACACATGTGCATGTTTGTCACTAAATGTGTGTTTCTACATGTTGTGTTCCTAACATGTGCATGTTTGTCACTAAATGTGTGTTTCTACATGTTGTGTTCCTAACACATGTGCATGTTTGTCACTAAATGTGTGTTTCTACATGTTGTGTTCCTAACATGTGCATGTTTGTCACTAAATGTGTGTTTCTACATGTTGTGTTCCTAACACATGTGCATGTTTGTCACTAAATGTGTGTTTCTACATGTTGTGTTCCTAACATGTGTGCATGTTTGTCACTAAATGTGTGTTTCTACATGTTGTGTTCCTAACACGTGTGCATGTTTGTCACTAAATGTGTGTTTCTACATGTTGTGTTCCTAACACATGTGCATGTTTGTCACTAAATGTGTGTTTCTACATGTTGTGTTCCTAACACATGTGCATGTTTGTCACTAAATGTGTGTTTCTACATGTTGTGTTCCTAACACGTGCATGTTTGTCACTAAATGTGTGTTTCTACATGTGTTCCTAACACGTGCATGTTTGTCACTAAATGTGTGTTTCTACATGTTGTGTTCCTAACACATGTGCATGTTTGTCACTAAATGTGTGTTTCTACATGTTGTGTTCCTAACACATGTGCATGTTTGTCACTAAATGTGTGTTTCTACATGTTGTGTTCCTAACACGTGCATGTTTGTCACTAAATGTGTGTTTCTACATGTGTTCCTAACACGTGCATGTTTGTCACTAAATGTGTGTTTCTACATGTTGTGTTCCTAACACATGTGCATGTTTGTCACTAAATGTGTGTTTCTACATGTTGTGTTCCTAACACGTGCATGTTTGTCACTAAATGTGTGTTTCTACATGTGTTCCTAACACGTGCATGTTTGTCACTAAATGTGTGTTTCTACATGTTGTGTTCCTAACACATGTGCATGTTTGTCACTAAATGTGTGTTTCTACATGTTGTGTTCCTAACACATGTGCATGTTTGTCACTAAATGTGTGTTTCTACATGTTGTGTTCCTAACACGTGCATGTTTGTCACTAAATGTGTGTTTCTACATGTTGTGTTCCTAACACATGTGCATGTTTGTCACTAAATGTGTGTTTCTACATGTTGTGTTCCTAACACATGTGCATGTTTGTCACTAAATGTGTGTTTCTACATGTTGTGTTCCTAACACATGTGCACATGCAGTGCAAATCAAACAATTTAAAATCAGCAATAAAGCACACAGTAGAAGCATCAAGACAAACAATAGAACGCCAGTGTAAAAGAGCAAACTGTCACAGCAACACAAACACAACTTTAAATCAGCAATAAAGCACACGGTAGAAGCATGAAGACAAACAACAGAACGCCAGTGTAAAAGAGCAAAGTATTACTCACTGCGAATAAAACCCGTCCGATCCACATCCGTCAAAAAAGAATAATGATGAAGCAGTGAAGGAGGGACTCAGGTGGAAGTAAATACAACTAATTAAACGAGGAACAGGTGTGCAGACACGGAGCCGAGAGTAAAGGTGCCACAAAAGACAGAGAGCAAACAGGAAACAGTGAGAAAATAAGAGCAGCAGGACAGGAAGTGATTTGAAAGACAGGAAAAGCAAACATGATCAAAGTGTCAGTAGCACTTCTGACACATCTATATATATATTAGACCAGGGTCTCAGACACGCGAGATCTTATTTTGCGGCTCCCACGCTAATATGAAAGTTGAATGTTAGTGAGAGTTTGATATGAATGGTGCTTGACAGCGTTGTGGGCGGAGCTGAAGGAATCCACCAATCACGGTGTGCTATATGGCTCTCCAACAGTGACGTCACTTGTGTGACGCAGGCAGAGACAGGTTTGAAATAAAGTTAAAAACGATGATGCTGTGTTCCAAATTTAAGATATTTGATGAATCTGAATGAGCCTATGGCTTTGTACTTTGTTTATTATGTATTCATTTCTTTTTATTCTATATTTGTTATTTTGAATTTAAAACCCCCTGGCGCTGTTTGGACTGTTTTTATAATGTTTTGTAATGTTTTATATTGTTGTTGGACTTACTGTTTGTAATTGTGGAAATTTATAAACAAAAAAAAAAAAGGTTTGAAATAAAGTTGAAAACGATGACACTGTGTTCCAAATTTAAGTTATTTAATGAATCTGAATGAGCCTATGGCTTAATTAATTTGCACTTGGTTATTATATATATATATTTTTGTATTCTATTTTTGTTACTTTGAATTTATAACCCCCTGGCGCCGTTTGGACTGTTTTAATATTTTTTTGTAATGTTTTATACTGTTTTTGGACTATTTTGATTATTGTTTCTCATCTGTTTGTTATTGTTGAAATTTGTAAAGAAACATTTAAAAAAAAAAGTTTGAAATAAAGTGGTCCTCGTGTAAAACTAGAGCCTGCGTCTTTGTTTTTGTAAGCGAGAGTTTATATATGTCGCCTATACTGTATAAAAGTACAAAATAAAAAAAAGGGAGGCTGCAGTTTTACCTTTTATTTAGGACCACTTTATTTACTTTCTTTCAAAAACCTCCGCTCCACTCAACCTGTCACCACTTCCGCTCCTCGGGCCTTCAAAATAAGACTCCAAGGCATATACTGTAGAAGAGCTTCTAACAGGAACTTAACATCACAAAGAGGCAAGCCCATAAAAATAGGTTACATACCTCCCCTCCTACAAAAAGAAACGTCCTCGTTTCAACACAAATAACAGGATAAGTGCAAAAACAACACAGGCAGTTAAAACAAAAACATATTAACCTGTCCCCCCAAATATACAGAGCCTCACAACACACAAAATAACACAAAAAAAATGTAACCTATGGTTTATATATGTCACTTATACTGTATAAAACCACAAAATAATGCAACCTATTTTATGGGCTTGCCTCTTTGTGATGTTAAGTTCCTGTTATAAGCTGTTTTACAGTATTTGCCTCAATCATTTATTTTGAAGGCGCTAAGAGCGGAAGTGGTGAGAGGTTGAGCGGAGCGGAGGTTTTTGAAAGAAAGTAAATAAAGTGGTCCTCGTGTAAAACTGGAGCCTCCCTCGGTGTTTGTTATTTTGTACTTTTATACAGTATAGGCGACATATATAAACATCTCCGCTCCACTCATCGTGTCACCACTTCCGCTCTTAGGGCCTTCAAAGTAAGAGCTCAAGGCATATAATGTATAACAGCTTTTACCAGGAACTTCAATCATCCATCCATTTTCTACCACTCATTCCCTTTGGGGTCGCGTGGGGCGCTGGTGCCTATCTCAGCTACAATCGGGCAGAAGGCGGGATACACCCTGGACAAGTGGCCACCTCATCACTTAACATCAGAAAATGAAAGAGGCTCCGCCCCCTTCCTTCTTTCTTTGTGGCCACGCCCACTTTGGTCACGTTGACATTGATAAGGTGTCTTCATGAAGTTGATCTTCATCTCAGGACAAAAGTAAAGACTTCAAGTACTGCATCATCTCTTCCTTTACTAGTACTTGACAAAGTCACTTGGAAGTAGGAGTACATCAAAGTACAACACAAGTACCTTGCTGAAAATAACACTCATTATTAAATTGCACTACATTCACCTATTTGTTACCTAATGTTAATGTACAACATGTAAATTAAACGTACATTCTCTTTTCATTTCATAATATCAACATTTATTTACATTCTGTTTATTACTTTTGTTTTTTATTCTTTGAAACGAAGCATTGATTGATGTATTATTCTCAACATGCATACATAAATATTACATGGCTGTTTAGCTCGGTTGGTAGAGCGGCCGTGCCAGCAACTTGAGGGTTGTGGGTTTGATCCCCGCTTCCACCATCCTAGTCACTACCGTTGTGTCCTTGGGCAAGACACTTGACCCACCTGCTCCCAGTGCCACCCACACTGCTTTCAATGTAAAAATGAGGTATTGGCTTTCACTATGTAAAGCGCTTTGAATCACTAGAGAAAAAGCACTATATAAATATAATTCACTTCACTTTTATTGTACACAGTAGTCATTTTCTAGGGAAAGCAGGTGCCTTGCCCAAAGACACATCGGCAGTGACTCGGATGGCAGAAGCGGGGATGGAACCCCTCGAGTTGCTCCACCACCTGAGCCACACTATGACTTTCCCCATTAGCATAGTATTACTGCTATTATTCCTAGTATTACTATTCAAATGTGTTTTTTCTTCAATCTTCATCTTGGGAGTTCTTGTCCTGCAGTGAAAATGTAAAGAAAAAGCAACAACAAAATTCCATCTTGTTTATTTGTCAACCAAAGCAAATAAAAAAAAGTTATTCTTGTTGGTGTAAGAATAAAAAGAAGACTTTTTAAAACATTTTTTTAAACTAAAAACAGTTCAAAACTTATTTTATTTAGGAGACAAAAGTGCTGACTGGACAACTTTGGTGTTGTTAGAACCATAAAAAAGTAGAAGACTGACATTCTTTACAGCAGGGGTGTCCAAAGTTGCTTAGCGGCCCGCCACACATTCTGGAGATGCTATTTCAAAAATCCCCCAAAAACATTAAAAAAAAAATGGAATGAGGTGAAATCTCACCAGAAAAAGTTGCAATGTTGACACAAAGCTGTCAAGCAGGCTGTTTTTAAAAAAAAATGTTTCTTCCATTGCTAAAACAAAATCAATGTTATAATCTATTATTTTCAAGGCTCCAATTACTTAAAAAACTTTACTTTAAAATGTTTTATGTGCAAACAATATTGCATATATTGTGTGGTTGCCATATAAAAACATCAAAGTTTTATTTATAAAAGAAAATAGTTTCAACGTAAAATTGACAGATATATGTTGACCATTGACTGAAGAACAATAAAAAACTTGAATATCTGAAGGTGATCTCGTAACTTAAGTGTTGAAAGTTCAAAAATATATACAATAAAAATGTATCACTTTATAAGTGGGGCACCTTTTGGATCCCAAAGATATTTAGTGGGATTTTATTTCTCTTTACACTGTGATTACTCCCAAAAAATAATAGTGAATTAAAATCAATGGTGTCCTGCATTATTGATATTTTATGGTTGTAATTACTCAAGTCTTAGAGAAGATTTCTTGTTGTTATGATTGGGTAATACATTCAATGATTGCTAACATTAGCAGCTAAATTTGCTAAAGCGCTACCAAGAAAATAACACTGTATCCCCCTCTGATCCCCACAATTTACCCCTCTGTCTTCCTTTTTTTCCTCTTTCTATCCCCTGCTGCTCCAGCCCGGCTGCACAAAATGATAATATAAATAAATTGAATAAAGTCAAATTTAAATAAGGCAAAAAGAGAAGTATCCTACACTTCTCTTCTGTAAAGTAAATGTGAACAGCTGATATGGGCATCGACATCAACTATGTGATTTGCCTGAGAAGCTGGATAGGACAAAAAAATATATATATATATAAAATAAAATCAAAAATGAAATAGCACTGCATATAAAGTTTTATTTTTGCTTCGTGCTATGTATAAACAAACTATGATGGATTACGTTTATGAAATCAATGAACGACTGCAGAAAAAATGGAATTACATTTCTGCATGCAACAAAACGTTTTTAACTCCAAAAAAGACGTCAGGTTGAAGGTTAAGTAAAATACTTAATGTCTATTTAAGGCTTCCTTGTAGTAATGAAAAAACACAAGGCCCAACTTAAATGATCTACTGGCAGAGAACCAAAAATGCCGTCCTCTCTCTCTGTGTCGTCATCTTTTTACTGGCGCCGTGCATCAGCTGCCAACCTAGATGATAAAATGTCTATTTCGCTGAACAATTAAAAAATGGGAATATATGCAAAAGTATAGGAAATTCAAATATTTATCATACGTGGTCAATGTGAATTTTGCTCCTGAACCGCAGCGCCCAGCGTCTCCACATAGGGGCAGTATGACGTCACCTTTATCTTCACACAGGATTGTAAACTCATCTGTGAGGCCTGTGCCATCTTTGTTTTTAATAAAGTTCATGTTGGAGAACACCTGCTCACATGCATATGTTTGTTTTTAATAAAGTTCATGTTGGAGAACACCTGCTCACATGCATATGTTTGTTTTTAATAAAGTTCATGTTGGAGAACACCTGCTCACATGCATATGTTTGTTTTTAATAAAGTTCATGTTGGAGAACACCTGCTGACATGCATATGTTTGTTTTTAATAAAGTTCATGTTGGAGAACACCTGGTCACATGCATATGTTTGTTTTTAATAAAGTTCATGTTGGAGAACACCTGCTCACATGCATATGTTTGTTTTTAATAAAGTTCATGTTGGAGAACACCTGCTGACATGCATATGTTTGTTTTTAATAAAGTTCATGTTGGAGAACACCTGCTCACATGCATATGTTTGTTTTTAATAAAGTTCATGTTGGAGAACACCTGCTCACATGCATATGTTTGTTTTTAATAAAGTTCATGTTGGAGAACACCTGCTCACATGCATATGTTTGTTTTTAATAAAGTTCATGTTGGAGAACACCTGCTCACATGCATATGTTTGTTTTTAATAAAGTTCATGTTGGAGAACACCTGCTGACATGCATATGTTTGTTTTTAATAAAGTTCATGTTGGAGAACACCTGCTCACATGCATATGTGGATCCAAAGAAGGACAGAACTCCAAGTGCATACTTTTTCATGTTCACAAAAAATTGAGGGATAGCGTTCCAAGTTTTGAACACAAGTTAGTCTGGCTTGGGGAGGTTTTCAATATCACACTATTTGTGATTCTGAGCAAGAACGGCCTTCTGGCGTGAAACATCTTCAAGGCGTGCTGTCAGGTGCTTTAACTTGGACACCCACATGTCCTACCAGCTGGACACCCACATGTCACCGTCCTGGCGGCCGTGGGCGTGTCCTGAGGTTTGACGAGCTGAGCTGGCCGTGACAAGCTGAGCCGCATCAGAGACATCAAAGAGCCGGCGGTTGGGGACTCCTGGTCTACGAGTTGTTCCTAAAGATCACTTGCAATGTCACATATACGTCTCGCAACTGTGGGACAGCTTTTAATTTTGCTGCGCTTGTCTGGTCAAGCATGACTGACACCATGTTTATTGCAGCGGGGACAATCAGCTGCTCAGCAAATGGGTCTGCTTTTTTTGCATTGAGCAATTCTGTATGCAACTTTGTATCAAGCCAATTTATCCATTTTGTGTAATTGTGGTCCACACATTAGCCTGCTAACCATCCGCGCTAAAGAGTGTTCCGCTTAGCCCCGCCCCCATTAGTTACTGTTGCGTCTGTCAAACTTTCGCTTCTACCTGGAAATTTAAAGCCTACAGGAAAAATAAGTAATTTACATTAATTTATGTATCGGATTTCACAGACAGAATCACAAAGTGATTTACAGTTTGTATAGAAAATGGGGTTGTAAAAAAAAAAAAAATCTAAGAATTATTAAAAAAAAAAAAAAGTGAAAGTGAAATTTCCTCGCGCCCCACCTGTCATGTCTCTATGCCCCACCTGTCGTGTCTCTATTCCCCACCAGTGGGGGGCGCCCCACCTGTCGTGTCTCTATTCCCGACCCGTCGTGTCTCTATTCCCCACCCGTCGTGTCTCTATTCCCCACCAGTGGGGGGCGCCCCACCTGTCGTGTCTCTATTCCCCACCCGTCGTGTCTCTATTCCCCACCCGTCGTGTCTCTATTCCCCACCCGTCGTGTCTCTATTCCCCACCCGTCGTGTCTCTATTCCCCACCCGTCGTGTCTCTATTCCCCACCCGTCATGTCTCTATTCCCCACCTGTCATGTCTCTATTCCCCACCTGTCATGTCTCTATTCCCCACCTGTCATGTCTCTATTCCCCACCACACTTTGAGAAACACTGCCTTATTGGATGGTCACTCACCCGGGGACACGGACATTTCCGGTGCGGAGAATGCCCTGGATGTCCTCGTACTCCAGTGACCTGAAAAAACACCAAAACAATACCACAATACTTACCTTTATCACATGGTCACTGACCTGGTGACACGGACGTTTCCGGCGCAGGGAGTGCCCCGGATGTCCTTGTACTCCAACCACCTGAATAAATACCAAGAAAATACCAAAATATTAAAAATCTCCTAAAAAAAATCAAAAAACCTAAAAAAAAAAAAACAAAAAAAAAATATATAAAAACTTTGGAAAAAATACCCAAAAACTTTTTGGACTTGTTCGAACTCCATTCGGAGTCACATGTACCTTTTTTCTCGGCTTAGTTTATTGTGCAATTAATAGTGAATTTTCTCTATTTTTTTTAATTATTTTTGCATGTTTATTTGTATTTTATTTATTTATTCTCTATAATAATAAAATTCAACATATACCTGGTTAAAGCTGTCATTGGGGGCCATCTATTGCTGGAGTGGTGATTCTAGCTGAGCAGTTTGGATTTCTAAAAACTTTTGTGTTAATAATTTTCGCCAGCTAGACTCCACCTTACTCCCAGCAGCCAATCAGCCTCATTCGACAGCCAAACACCGAACAAGCAACATCGCTTCGAATGCCCACTAGCCGACTTTTTCATTTTACATTTTCCATTCAGTCAAGTCTTCGCCTGAAGAAGGTACATTCGTACCGAAATGTTGCAACATATAAGACTTGCAATTTATTAGTTTTTTACCTTTTTACTTCTTTCTCTACCCTTCCTCCTTTGTTTTTTGCCGTGCGGAACTTCTCCCACGAGGCGGAAAGTCCGTCGACGATTCGCTCATTTACGTTCAGTTTATACGCCTTAATTATTTAATTTCATTTATTTAACTCCTTACCTTGGAGTCTTTTATCGTTCTTCACAGAACCGCCCTTAGTTGTTTATTTTCTTTATATTCTTTTTTTCTTCGAAGAAGCCTGTCTTCTTCTTCTGTGGGTTTTTTTTCGAGACATCCGGTTTGGGCGGATGTGACGTCACCCGTGACCGAAGCGCGCCGGTGTCTTTCCATTTTATTTCTTTCCTATCAATTTATTTTTTCTTTCTACCCACTTACCTGCATTCCTACTTTATTTTTACACAAAATCCTTATTTTATATTCAATTACACTGCCGGTTGTCGCAAAATGGCGGCGTGGGAAGACGAGGAATGGGTCCTTGTGCGTCCTCGCGGACGTAAACAACAATCGCGGCGCGAGATGACCCCGCCCCCTCGTCCTCCACCACAAAACGGCCGCTATGATGACCAAAATACCCATTTTGCGGACCGTTTTCAACAACCTCCCCGCAGGAGCTACGCGGAGGTGCTGCGTGGCTATCCTGCTGAGGAGGAGGACGAGCGGGTGCACCTCCGCCGCGACACACGTCGCCATGACAACCAAACGCATGAGAGACGTGACGCACATCGCCATGACTACCCCACACGTGACGCACGTCGCCGTGACTATCCCACACGTGACGCACGTCGCCAGGGCAACGTCTCACGTGACAGGAGTGATAGCGGCCGGCGTGTCAGACCTTACGGTGCCCCACGGTGGCGAAATCCCCGCAGTACACACCAAAATCAAAATAATAAAAACATTTTTTTCAGAGGCTCTAAACCTCAATATTTTCAGCATCCTGCACAACATCAGCCCCCCAAAAAACAGGGTAAATTTCCAACCCGCCTACCATGAGCCTCCCAATCCCAGGAGGACGTATAGGGCTGACAAACCTGGATTTAGACAGGGTCATCGCCCCAACATTACCCGGATTGTCAACACAAACCGTCCCAACATTACCCGGAATGTCAACACAAACCGCCCCAACATTACTAGGAATGTCAACACAAACCGCCCCAACATTACCAGGAATGTCAACACAAACCGCCCCAACATTACCAGGAATGTCAACACAAACCGCCCCAACATTACCAGGAATGTCGACACAAACCGCCCCAACATTACCAGGAATGTCGACACAAACCGCTCCAACATTACCAGGAATGTCAACACAAACCGCTCCAACATTACCAGGAATGTCAACACAAACCGCCCCTCCATGGAAATTCCTCCTGAAAATCAGGATGTTGATTTTAGCCTTAAAGCTAAAATTATTTACAATATTATTAAAATTATACACCACCAAAACAATGTGAGTAGAGACATCCAACCACAAACAATAACAAACATGGAACTTACCTTAACGACCGGAATCAGGCCAGCGGTCACCAACCCGGACACAGAAGCCCTAATTAAAGATAATGCACATAATTGGGCACAAAAAACAGTGCAAATTCTTAGGGAACATTATAAAAAAGCACTCCAAACTGAAGTGAATAAATTGAGTGCTTTTAGTGGCCAAAACTGGAAAGACCCATTCCAGGTGGCCTCGGCGTGGGCCAAGGCACACCTGGGACGCAGATTGACCACCGAGACACTGTGGCTGGCCGAGGGTCTGGTGATCGCGATCTGTGTGAACGTTTGTGTTGTAGACGAGGTGGGGAGTCCTGCGCGATCTCAGCAGACGGGGTCACTGGGCGACTCGGACTTGACCGACACCCGGGTTGTGATGGAGGTGGTACACCCCTCGCTGCCCCTGCAGGTTCCGACCCTGCACGCTCCTACGCGCACCACGGTATCCACCATGACCGACCCTGTGGTCAGAGATTGGTCCCCTGTAGTGGAACGGGTTCCGGGTCCTAGGGGACAGGTCACCCCGGTCCCCTTCCCGGTTTTGTCGCCTTCCTCTCTGGCTGCGGCACCATCTAGGCCCCAGAGAGCGACATGACCCCAGGAGCCATGTAGCAGTCCTCCCAACTACTCCATTGTTGAGGCTCCCCTGGTCCCGCCACCCAGGCCGCCTTTGCGTGTCGAGACCGAGGTCGGGGTCCCTCCTGCGGTCTCCGAGGCGCCACCGCTACCTGGGGAACAAAACACATCAGTTCTAGTCCATGTGGCGGACAATGTACAGGGGACTCCTGGCCAGCCAGACACTTCCCACTACTTACCTGAGCAGCCGGCATCATCCCCTGAGAGGCCTCCAGGGTGATCCCAACTGCCCCCTGACACGCCGCCTAGTTGGTCCCAACTTGGTTCTGGCCAACCGGGACCACCCTCGCCGACATCCTCTCTCCTGGACGCGCTCCTCCCGGACGCGCCTCTTCCGGACGTACCCCTCGTGGACACTCCTCCTCCACGCACGCCGGTTCCGGAAGCGGGTCCCAATTTTTTGCCGGAATCCGGAAAGGGCCTAGAACTGTCACTTCGGCCTCTCAGCCGATAAAGGACACCGACACAACACATTTAACCACACCAATGAGTCCGCGCAGGGGACCTACCAGGCACATTAGCACGACTCGCAAGTTGGTGGATTGGCACCTGTCTGTCGACAAGAAGGTCCTGGTGATTGGTGATTAACATCAGTCGCCTGCCATCTGTCCGTCTCCAGGACCTTCAGATGGACAGCTACCCAGGGGCCAACTTTCGGCATGCAGAGGCCATCCTGGAAAAAACTAAAATTAGTGTTGAGGTGGAAATGGTTGTTTTATCTTTCGGCATCAATAATAAGGAACTAAACCCTAAGGCCACCACTTTCAAGCAGATCCAAAGGGCCCTCAAGGTGGCCAAAACGGTCTTCCCTAACGCCGAAATTTCCATCCCCCTCATCAATTTCTCGGAAGCCCTGCCCGAGGAACACAAAAACAACCTCCACAAAATAAACACGTACATTCAGAAAAATTACCACTTCATCCCGGCACTCGCAAGTGATGAGTTCGCTACGGGGAGGGACAACCTTCACCGAGGAGACTGCCAAGAACATGCTGAAGCACTGGCTTCAGCATTTAAACTTGGCATCCCCAAAAACCCGACCTGTCGGGGGGGGGAAACAAACACAAACAACAACAATACCACAAACAACAACATTGTAAATTTATCTAAACACTTCATACTCACCTCCTCGCAGCGCTCCCTCCTCGACAAAGGCCTCAGTCCCAATTGGGACCACCAGGTCAAATTGGACCTGCAGGAATACCTTCGGAGTGTCAAAATAGCAGTGTTTTATGAAAAACAAGGGTCCCTCGGACCGAGACCTTTCACTCCCAGGTCCGAATGGGAGCCATCACCGGGCCTGCTACATCCGGAGGTCCACATGTTGGTCCTGGCTGATGAGCACCCATAGCTCCTATTGGGTGTCGCCCTTGCGGTCGCACCCAACCTCACGCGGGACGAGACTGAGGCGCTCCGTAGCCTTCAAAACAACAAAAACATAGTTATCAAGCCGGCGGACAAGGGCAGCGCGGTTGTGATTTTGGACAGGTCCCAATACATCTGGGAGGGCAATAAACAACTCAATGACACCACATACTATTCCCCGTTGGCCGCACGCATCTACCTGGACACTATCCCGATGGTAGAAAAAATCGTTAATTTATTAAATAAAAGATTTATCAACCACAAACAACATACTTACCTCCTGGGGGAATCGGATCCCCGTCCTCGTAGATTCTATCTGCTCCCCAAGATCCACAAAGAGCCACACAAGTGGAGCCAGCCCCATTTAATACCTCCGGGCAGGCCCATTGTGTCCGACTGCGGGAGCGAAACCTATAGGACGGCGGAATACATAGACTATTATTCAACCCCTCTCTCCATTAAACATCCTAGTTACCTTAAAGACACCTACGATTTCATAGACAAAATAAAAAACAGTCATTCCCCAGGATTCGATTTTCTTTACCATTGATATTGATAGTTTGTACACTAACAGACATATACCAGGGCATCCAAGCCGTTAAGAATATTTTTTATAAATACCGGGATGTTAGCAGGCCAGAGAAGGAACTCCTGCAACTCCTCGAGATCAATCTCAAAAGGAACGATTTTGAGTTTAACGGCAAGTTTTATTTGCAAATCAAGGGCACGGCCATGGGGAAGAAATTTGCCCCAGCGTATGCAAATATCTTCATGGCAGAGTGGGAGACCTCTGCCCTGGCTTCCTGCCCAATCCAGCCCCTATACTACTTCCGATACCTGGATGATATCTGGGGGGTGTGGTCTCACTCCATGGAGGAATTCCAGGTGTTCCTCCACACCCATAACCCTAGCATTACCGTTAAGTCCACCACCAGTCCCACGCCGGTAGATTTCCTGGACACCACCACCTTCAAAGGTCCGGATTTCGCCTCCACACATCACCTGGACATAAAAGTGTTTTTTAAACAGACCGACACCCATGCCCTCCTCTACAAAACCAGCTTCCACCCCCGACACACCTATGCGGGGTTGGTTAAGTCCCAACTCCTGAGGTTCCCCCGGATCTGCACCAGGCGGGAGGACTTTGTGAGGGCTGTGGGAGTCATGTTCGCTGCCCTGAGGAGGAGGGGATACTCGAGGACCTTCCTCAGGGAGCAATACAGGTGCTTCGTGGACCCAAAAGGAACCTGCCCCTGGCGAGTCCATGATCCCCCTCATTACAACCTATTCACCTGCAGCGGTGCAGATTGCCAGCAGAGTGAAAGAGAATTTTAGGACGTTTGTGGAGAAGAGCGGCAGACTACAAAAATATTACTTTGTGTCAGCGTACCGGAAGAACCCCAGCCTAGGCGACTTGCTGATCAGGGCTCGGCTGCCCTCTCTCAGAGAGCCGCCCCCGACCCGGAGCAGCGCTCCCTTGCGGCACATCCCGTGGCTGCTCAACCGCCAGAACGGCAGAGTCTTCCGGCCGTTGCGCAGAGGCGACATACACACAAAAAATTGTGTCTATGTCATCCAATGCCAGCGATACCTATATGTTGGTGAAACGGGAAACTCCATCGCCACCCGTTTTCACCAACATAAACACAATATCGTCCGGCAGAAGAACACCACCACCTACCTCGTGCAGCATTTCATCCGGCACGGGTGCGCTTCTGTCCGGGCGTGCGTGGTGCACACAGACTCCAAATGGAGCGTAGGCCAACGGCGGCACGCCGAACGCCTCTGGATAACCAAGCTGGGTACCAGACATCCGGGGGGCCTAAATGAGGGGTGAGTGCCAGCCCGCTCGGCCATAGACGGACCGTGCGCACCCTTCTTATTTTCTTTTTCTACTCTTTTATCGCCCTTCCCCAACCCCTTATCCTAATCCTAACCGACTCTCTTTTTCATACCTAAACCTACCGTCTCTCTTTTCTTTATACCTAAAACCTACCCGTCTCTCTTTCTCTTTAAATCTAACCCTAACTCCTAACCCCAACCCCAAACCTAACCCGAAGAAGCCTCTCCCTGGTCAATCTATGATCCCTCTTATAACCACCTTCTCACCTGCGGCGGTACAGGTTGCCAGAAGGGTTAAAGAGAACTTCAAGACATTTGTCTAGAAGAATGGTAGACCTAAAGACCACTACCTGGTATCTGCGTACTGCAAAAATCCCAGCCTAAGTGATCTGCTGGTCAGAGCTCGGGTTCCCTCACTGAGAGAGCCGCCCCTGGCTTGCAGCAGCGCTCCCTTGCGGCACATCCCGTGGCTAATTAACCGCCACAGCGGGAAGGTGTTCCGGCCGCTGTGCAGAGGTGACGGGCACACCAGAAATTGTGTATATGTCATCCTCTGCCAGCGATGCCAGACCACGGGCAACACCATCGCCACCCATTTTCACCAGCATAAGCATAATATCGTCCGGCAGAAGAACACCACCACCGACCTTGTGCAGCACTTCATCCGGCACGGGTGGGCTTCTGTCCGGACGTGTGTGGTCCAGAGCAACTCCAAATGGAGTGTCGCCCAACGGAGGCGGGCGGAACGCCTCTGGATAGCAAAACTGGGGACTAGACATGCGGGGGGCCTCAATGAGGCGTAAGTGCGAGCCCGCTGGGCCATAGACGGACCGTGCACACCCTTCTTATTTTCTTTTTTTTTTCCCCCCACTCTTTTATTGCCCTTCCCCAACCCCTTACCCAAACAAACTCTCCTTATTCACTCCTAAAACCTACCCGTCTCTCTTTTCTTTATACCTAAAACCTACCCGTCTCTCCTTCTCTTTAAACCTAACCCTAACTCCTAACCCTAACCCCAACCCCAACCCCAACCCTTACCCTATTCCGACACACGCCGCCATTTTGATGACGCACAACATGAGCAACTCCACACCGCCCCCGAGCGAAACTTTTGGAGAAGTGCACGTCCAGCTCATCAAAATAGACAATTTGTGCCTCCACAATATTATTATGACCAGGAATATTATGGAAATAGATGGCCACAAAGGCGTCCCCGCAATCCTCCCAAACCTAAAAATAAAAACAAAAAGAAACCTAAGAGGCGCCAAGACGCTCCTAGGGAAAAGATGCCCCCTCAGAAGACCAACACCAGCATTGAACTTGATCCTAAAGCTCAATGTTTTTACAACATCATAAAAGTGACTCACCATTCCAACAATGTCACTAAAGAGGAGTTCCCACGGTCCATTGCCAACATGGAGCTGACACTCGCAGCTATGATTAGACCAGCTGTCAACAACCCAGACACGCAGGCTCTCATCGTGGAGAACGCCAAAAGGTGGGCATCTACAACTGTCCGAATCCTCAGAGACCATTACAACAAAATTCTGGAACTTGAATTGGACAAATTAAAAGACTTTATTAGTCAAAATTGGAGAGCCGCCTTCCATACGGCCTCCACATCGGCCAAAAAACATTTGGGGCGCAGACTTTTGGAGGATACTATCCGGCTGGCCGAGGCTCAGATCATCTCGGCCTTCACCGACTTCCATGAGGTGGGGCTTCCTGCCCAACCTCTGCCGCCACCACCACAACAGCCCGCCGTCTTGTTATCAGCGTCCACCAACACGGACCCCGTCGGCCGGGACCGGGCCCCTCATGTGGCACCGACAGGAAATCCTCCTGCAGGAGGTGGTCACCCGGGTCTCGGTGGCCACCAGCACCGACACCACCCGCCCAGATTGGTCTCCTGTGGCACAACGGGAAGCGGGCCCTCCAACACAGGTGACCCCTATCAGCTTCCCCCGCCTGTCACCCGCTCCTGCAGTTGTTCAACTACCCAAGGAGCAGAGAGTGGCACGACACATCGCTCCGTGCAGCAGACCTGCGGACGACACCATCCAGGAGGACCCGCTCAGCCAGCCTCCCCCTGCACGCCGCACACCGCCCCCGCCGAGGACTCCTCCTAGACAGGACACTGTGGTGACCGTGCACAGAGAGGATCAACGACAGGATACCCCTAGCTGGACCGAGGACGTCTTAAACTCACCACAGGAGTCCACCACATCCCTTGAGGCCCTCCTCATCGACCTCCAGGATGAGGAACAGACACGTGTCTCACAGCCCCTGCTTCTGCCCTCATCAAGTCCGGCCACGCCCCCCCGCTGGTCCCAGGTCACCTGGTACACGGATGGGGACACATCACCATACCAGGAAGTACAGCAGCAGTCACCACGGGAGTCCACTTCTGCTGGGGCCCCGCTGGTGGACTACCCAGACTCACCTTCACAGGAGGAGGAGTCGCCCAGACAACGTCATCCAACTCCGCCCTCTCCTCCTCCTCCCCCCCCCCCCCCCCCCCCCTCCCCCTCCCACGCCTGCTGATTGGTCCCGTCTCTTCACCGGACTACCAAAAAAGGTCACAGGTCAGGGGCCTTCGGTCCCAGGTACTCCAACTGTTGCATCTATGTCAGATGGTGTTCCACAGGGAGAGGTTAGTAACCGCACACATTCTTTTAAACCCACTAGACACGCTAACACTATCAGAAAGATGGTGGATTGGGGTCTGTCGGTCAACAAGAGGATCTTGGTGATCGGCGACTCCAATCTCGCCCATCTGCCACCTTTTGACACACCAGACCTCCAAATCGGTAGCTATCCGGGGGCCAATTCCCGCCACGCGGAGGCCATCCTGCTTAAGGCTAAAGTTGCCGTCCAGGTTGATGTGTTGGTGCTTGCGTTTGGGATCAATAATCGTGAGCAAAAAGTTAAGGAGACTACTATTAAGCAGCTCCAAGGTGCACTCAGGGCAGCCGCGGCTAGATTGCCACATGCCCGAGTCATAATCCCCCTGGTGAATTATTCAGCATTATTGCACGTTGATCACAAAAAGAACCTCGAGCAGCTGAATAAGTACATCTGGAACAATCTTGCTCACATCCCGGCCCTCGACAGCCGGGAGTTTGATACCCAAGGGGACCTCATCCATTGGACTGAGGACACGGCTAAGCGTATGCTTCAGCATTGGCTTCGTCATTTAAACTTAAGGTCCCCATAATCCCGACCGCTCGGGGGGGTAATAAGAACGTAGTGAATTTGGCCCAAAACTTTACGCCCACCCCCTCACAGGTCTCCCTCCTTAACAAGGGCCTCAATTTCATCCCTTCTACTAACATCAGTGGTGACTGGCATCATCAAATTAAACTTGACCTCCAGCACTACCATAGACGTGTCAAACTTGCAGTGTACTATGAGAAACAGGACACTCAAGCCCAGACCTTTTACAGCCCGCTCCGACTGGGAGCCCTCACCTGGACTTTTGCCTCTGGAGTTCCAGGCTCTGGTCCAGGCTGATGAGCGTCCATTGCTCGGTTCGGGCTGCGCACCTGCGGTCTCCTGCAATTTGACACGTGATGAAGTTGAAGCCCTTGATAGTCTGAAAAACAACAAACATATTGTGATCAAACCAGCGGATAAGGGGAGTGCTGTTGTCATTTTTGACAGATCACAATATATATGGGAGGGCTCTTGACAGTTGAGTGACACCACTTACTATTCACCACTGTCAGAACCAATTTATCCCCATACCATCCCCATGGTAGAAAAGATTGTTCAGAATCTTCTACTCAAAAAGTTTATTAATGCTAAACAACAACAGTATCTCCTGGGGGAACTGGATCCACGCCCCCGCAGATTTTACATGCTCCCTAAAATCCACAAGGAGCCAGGCAAGTGGAGCAAGCCCCACGAGATCCCTCCGGGCCGGCCCATTGTGTCTGACAGCGGGAGCGAAACGTACAGAACGGCAGAGTTCATCGATCACTATTTAACGCCACTCTCCGTTCTCCACAACAGCTACCTCAGGGATACTTATGATTTTACAGACAAAATTAAGAGTGTGCACATTCCCCCAGATTCAATCTTGTTTACTATTGACATTGACAGCCTGTATACGAACATAGATATTGATGAGGGTATTCAGGCTGTCAAAAACATCTTTTACAAGTACCGGGACGTCAGCAGGCCTGAAAAGGAGCTCCTGCAGCTCCTTGACATTAATTTGAGGAGAAACGATTTTGAGTTCGATGGTCGTTTCTACCTCCAAATTAAGGGCACTGCTATGGGCAAGAAATTTGCTCCGGCGTATGCCAACATATTTATGGCAGAGTGGGAGGCCTCTGCCTTGGCTATCTGCCCAAAACGTCTGCTCCACTATTTTCGGTACCTTGATGACATCTGGGGCGTCTGGACACACTCTAGGGAGGAGTTTGACGTGTTTTTGAACACGCTCAATACTCATAACAAAAACATTACCATTAAGTCGACCATGAGTGACACATCCGTCGACTTTTTGGACACCACAACATTCAAGGGTCCTGACTTTTTAAACAGTCACAATTTGGACATTAGGGTGTTCTTCAAAGAGACCGACACCCATGCTCTACTTTATAAAAGCAGCTTCGACCCCAAGCACACGTTTGCTGGGTTGGTGAAATCCCAACTTTTAAGGTTTCATCGGATTTGCACCAGGCGGGAGGACTTCCTGGTGGCCTCGAGGACTCTCTGTGCTGCTCTGAAGGGGAGGGGCTATTCCAGGTCCTTCCTCAGACGACAGTTGAGGGTCTTCTTGGATCCGGGGAGACCTCCCCCTGGGACAAGCATGATCCCTTTTATCACCACCTACTCTCCCTCGGCCATTCGGATCGCCAGGAATGTCAAAGACAATTTCCGCACTTTTGTGGAGAGTAGTGGGAGGCTGCCTGAGCATTATGTGGTGCCGGCTTATCGCAAGAACCCTAACTTGAGTGATATGCTGGTGAGGGCCAGGGTCAGCTCATTGAGACCCGCCCTCCGCTCGGAGGGACGGCCTTGTCCGCCACTCACAGTGGTTGGTGAACCAACCACTGTGCCGTGGCGGCCGTCACACTAAAAATAGTGTGTACGTCATTAAATGTCAACGATGTGGCGAGATGTATGTGGGCGAGACGGGCAATACCTTGGCTGGGAGATTCGCCCAACATAAGCACAACATCGTTCGACACAAAAACACCGACACTCACCTGGTTCGGCATTTTATCTTACATGGATGGTCCTCTGTCCGAGTAACGGTCGTGCAGATGGATCCCAGATGGAGCCTCGCCCAACGCCAGAGGGAAGAACTCCTCTGGATCAACAGACTGTGAACCAGATATTCGGGTGGCCTAAATGAGGTATGAGTTTGAGACCGTTGGATTGTGATGGACAGTGCACATACCCCTTTCAATTCCCTTCTTTATTTTTTTCTGCCCCCACCCATCTCTTTTTTCTATTCCTAAAACCTACCCACAAACCTAACCCTAAACCCTAACCCAAGATTCATAAGGAGCCACACAAGTGGAGACGACCCCATTAAATACCCCGACAGGCCCATTGTGTCCGACTGCGGCAGTGAAACCTATAGGACGGCAGAATATATAGATTATTATTTGACCCCACTTTCAATTAGGCATAACAGTCACCCCAAAGACACATACGATTTTATCGATAAAATTAAAAACAGTCATTCCCCAGGAGTCCATTTTATTTACAATTGACATTGATAGTCTATACACCAACATTGATATTGACGAGGGCATCCAAGCCGTCAAAATTTTTTTTTTACAAATTCCGAGATGTTAGTAGACCAGACAAGGAACTCCTGCAACTTCTTGATATTAACCTTAGGATGACTTTGAGTTCAATGGGAAGTTTTATCTACAAATTAAGGGGACGGCCATGGGGAAGAAATTCGCCCCAGCGTATGCTAATATTTTTATGGCAGAATGGGAGACATCTGCCCTCACTGCCTGCCCAATACAGCCCTTACACTATTATCGCTATTTGGGGTGTGCGAACCCACTCCATGGAGGATTTCGAGGTGTTCCTCCATACCCTCAACACCCACAACCCCAGTATTACCATTAAGTCCACCACCAGCCCTACGTCGGTGGATTTTCTGGACACTACCACTTTTAAAAGGCCCCGACTTCGCCTCCACACACCACCTGGACAGAGTTTTTTTTTAAACAGACTGAAACCCATGCCCTTCTACACAAGACTAGCTTCCACCCCCGACACACCTATGCGGGGTTGGTCAAGTCGCAACTCTTGCGATTCAACCGGATCTGCACCAGGCGGGATGACTGTGGCGGCCATGGGAGTCCTGTTCGCTGCCCTGAGGAGGGGGGGATACTCGAGGTCCTTCCTCAGGGAACAGTGCAGGTGCTTCCTGGACCCAAAGAAGCCTCCCCCTGGCAAGTCTATGATCCCCCTTATAACCACCTTTTCACCTGCGGCGGTACAGGTGGCAAGAAGGGTTAAATACAATTTTAGGGACTTTGTGGAAAAAAGTGGCAGACTCACAGAACACTACCTGGTGTCAGCCTTCCGAAAAAACCCCAGTCTGGATGATTTGCTGGTCAGGGCCCGGGTTAGTTCCCCCGGAGATCCACCTCCAACGAGGAGCAGCGCTCCCTTGCGGCACATCCCCTGGCTGGTCAACCGCCAGAACGGCAAGGTCTTCCGGACGCTGTGCAGAGGTGACGCACACACCAAGAACTGTGTCTATGTCATCCTCTGCCAGCGATGCCAGATGTTATATGTTGGGGAAACGGGCAATACGATCGCCACTCGTTTCTACCAACACATATATAACATCACCCGGCAGAAAAACACCACCACCCACCTAGTGCGACATTTTATCCAGCACGGGTGGACTTCTGTGCGGGCGTGTGTGGTGCAGACAGACTCCCGTTGGAGTGTCAGCCAACGGAGGTGGGCCGAACGCCAGTGGATTGCGAAATTGGGGACCGAGCATCCGGGGGGCCTCAATGAGGCGTGAGTGCGAGCCCGCTGGACCACAGACGGACCGTGCACACCCTTCTTATTTTCTTTTTTTCTACTCTTTTATCGCCCTTCCCCCACCCCTTATCCTAACCCTAACCGACTCTTTTTCTTTACGCCTAAACCTACCTGTCTCTCTCTTTTTTCATTTATACCTAAAACCTACCCGTCTCTCTTCTTTCAATCTAACCCTAACCCAAACTGGCCAGTGCCTCCAGTCCTTACCAGACTCTGGCTCTACCTCTCGAGGCCTCCGTCACCTTCCACTGTGTACAATACACAGAAAAACAACACATAACCCTATTCACCTTAGGAAGGGATGGCATATTTACATATATATAATACACATATATATGTATATTTACACACACGGATCTATATATACATTCATATATATCCCATAACCCTATTATACTTACCTCATTATGGTATCACACACACACACACACATATACATATATATATATATACATATACATATATATACATACACATATATACACATATATACACATATATACACATACATACATACATACATATATATATATATATATATATATATATATATATATATATATATATATATATATATATACATATATATATATATATATATATATATATATATATATATATATATATATATATATATATATATATATATATATATATATATATATATATATATATATACACACACACAGATATGTACACATATATACTCACAACAATCCAAACAATTCATTATACTCACCTGAGAGGGTATTATCATGGTGTGACAATACACACACACACACATACATACTATATATATATATACTTAGATTATACATCCACAACTATATAATAATCCATTTATACTCACCTAGGATGGGGTGACATACATATTATATTATGAACACTGCAACCAATTCATCATACTCACCTTAGGAAGGGATGACATCATACATCCACATATATATACTTATACCTGTACAGCCTGCTATAAAAAGGGTGACAACAATGTACATCCCCTTCTTCCTTCCTCTCTGTCCAACATTGAAACCCTGGGACACAAGACAGAGTTGTTTTGTATTGTTCATCATTGTATATATTTACTATGTCTATATGTGATATTATATAATTCATATCATATTCTATGTACAGCATACAATGTATAATGATGTTTGTCATTTCATTTTGCTGTCATTTTATATATATCCTATTGCAATATTATTTCATATGTATATCATATTGCATACTTCCTAGAACGATGTTTATTATTACATGTTTAGTATTCACTGTATATAAGCAGTAATACCTGTGCAATAGCCTCTTGGGATTTTATATGAGCACTGTATTTATTTTCCACTTGCACCTTTATTATGCCTGAAAAGTATTTCTAGGGCCAATTTTTGTGCATTACGGTGACTCCACCCTTTCATTTGAATGTTTATGGCTATTGGCACACATTTGCCGCATCAATTAAGCTTTGTATCGTCCAATCAGATTTTTGATGCATTATCTTCACTTGCTACGAGTTTCGCCTGAAGAAGGTCTATGACCGAAACGTTGCTACTTCAAACTCGTAAATATTTCTCTTTTTTTACTGTTTATTCTTACATCGTTCTATATTTCTAGTTTTGTATATTGTTTATTTGCCTGCAGAGTTCAGTTTTTCTGTTCCGACTTGTTTTGGTAAATAAACCGTTCTATTTTATTATAATTCCTCTACAGTGGTATTATTAATTTGCGTGAAAAACTGCATATTTTTGGCAAAATAAGTCATTTTTTCAACTTCACGCACCAACTGAAGACCGGAAGTGCTCCCGCCCCTTAGTATCCGGATCTTCCACGTTTTGGCAAATTAAACAGTTCAATACCACTAAAAACTTTTTTTCAAAAAGCGAACATACCTTTTGTTTGCTGACTCGTGCTACCGCGACACATTCCAGCGACAACAGTCCATATTTCGCTCGAAAATGGCGGAGTACGCCAACGAGGGGTGGATTCCAGTGAGATCCCGGAAGCAGCGCCTCCAACACCGGCAAAACATGTCCGGAGATCGACGCAGAAGACCGGAATACCGTTCTTTTGAACGCGAGGATTATCGTGAGGATTATTATCCACAAAGACACCAGAGATCCTATGCTGAGGTGGTGCGAGGACGCAGGGATCTTCACTTTGAGAGACCTGGTCCTCGCTCTCAGACATGCCCCCGCCCTCAAACACGCCCCTTCTGGCATGATGGACAGCAGCAACAGCGCAACAGTGCACCTCGCAGGTACTTTTGCGGTAAGACACGCCCCCCTCGCAATAACAGAGACTTTGGCCAGCAAAATTGTTATCCCCAAAATGATTATACGCCTCAGTATTCATCCCCAAGGCATCCCCGCAATCCTCCTCGTCCTAAGAAGGCACGCAAACAGCGTCAGGACCCCCCGAGGAGGAATGCACCTCTAAACAACTCTTCAAAAATGTCATAGAGGACAATTTAATGGCCAAAAGCTGCTACAACATTATCAAAGTCACACATCACTTAAATAATGTTAAAAAAAGACACCTAACCGCAGTCCATCATTAAAATGCGAGAGACATTGGCCACAATGATCCGGCCAGCGGTCTCAAACCCGGACACGGAGTGCGAGATCAGGGGCAACGCTACACAGTGGGCACACCAGACCATCCTCACACTTAGACAACACTACAGAAAAACACTGGAATTGGAATTAACAAAATTGACTGCTTTTATTGAGGAAGACTGGAGACCCGCGTTCCACCTGGCCAAAGAGTGGACAAGGAAGCACTTGGGACGCAGATTGTTAGGGGACACTCTCCAGGAGGCCGAGGCACTCGTCATTAGTGCCTTCGAACACCTGCTTCTCAACACCGATATGGTGCCCCTCACCCGTCCCTCACCACTCCATCCCACCACTCGGACATCGGTGGCCACAGCCACGGACCCTGTCGGCTCCGACAGGACCCCTGCTGCGACACGAGCTCCACGCAGTCCTCCAGCACTGACGGTGACCTATGTGTCGACCGCCACCAGCACCGACGGTGACCTACGTGTCGACCGCCACCAGCACCGACGGTGACCTACGTGTCGACCGCCACCAGCACCGACGGTGACCTACGTGTCCACCGCCACCAGCACCGACGGTGACCCACGTGTCCACCGCCACCAGCACCGACGGTGACCCACGTGTCCACCGCCACCAGCACCGACGGTGACCCACGTGTCCACCGCCACCAGCACCGACGGTGACCCACGTGTCCACCGCCACCAGCACCGACGGTGACCCACGTGTCCACCGCCACCAGCACCGACGGTGACCCACGTGTCCACCGCCACCAGCACCGACGGTGACCCACGTGTCCACCGCCACCAGCACCGACGGTGACCCACGTGTCCACCGCCACCAGCACCGACGGTGACCTACGTGTCCACCGCCACCAGCACCGACGGTGACCTACGTGTCCACCGCCACCAGCACCGACGGTGACCTACGTGTCCACCGCCACCAGCACCGACGCCATTGGCCCGGATTGGTCTCCTCAGCCGGATCCACCAGCAGACCCTCCAGTTCGGGTGGCCCCGATTTTCCTTCCCTGCTGGCTTCCCCCTCCTGCAGCCACACCACCTCCCATGGAGCAGAGGAGGACACCGCGCCGCACTCCATGCATCGCACCTGTCGACGACGCCATTCAGGAGTACCCCACCACCCAGCCTTCTCCACGCCGCAGGACCCCTCCTCAGAGACCACCTGCAAGACAGGATTCAACCATCATGGTCCACAGGGCGGACCACGCGACACAGGACACCTCCGTGCAAACAGAGGACGACGAGAACTCACCACCAAGGTCCACAGTCCCCGAGGCCCTTCTCCTCGACCTCCGGGACCAGGAGCAGGACAACCTGGACCCCTCTTCCCTGATATCCCCCCTTAACGTCTCCACGTCCACCGACGAGTCCCAACTCAGCCGGGACATGGAAGACGACACGTCAGAGGGGGAATCTTCGTCACCTAAGCCCACACATTTCGGGGCACCACTTGTGGATTACCCAAACTCACCTCTGCAGGAACAAGACAGTGGAGGGATGGTTGTCACTTCTCCCTCCAACCCTCCTTGCTCACCTCCAGACTGGGTCCCCACTTTTGGCAACAAGACACGCAGGTAATATCTGTCCCAGGTACTTCACCACACCTACCCCATACACTTAGGGAACCATTAGTTACAGATTCACCACCACTGCTCAACACACCTAGGGAACCCTCGGTTCCAGACACACCTCACTTACCTGATAGGGTACCTTCTGTACCAGACACTCCACCACACCTGTCTGACACAGAAGAGGAAGAAGCACAGGAAGTTTTCAGACACGCAAACACCAACAGGAAAATGCTCGATTGGAGATTGCTGGCCACCAGAAGAATTTTGGTGATCAGCGACTCCAATTTGAGTCACATACCCCCCTTCACTGTGCCTGACCTTCAGATCGACAGTTACCCGGGGGCAAATTTTCGCCACGCGGAAGCCATCCTGGCCAAGACCAGAGCCACGGTACAGGTTGACGTATTAGTCCTAGCCTTCGGTATCAATAACCGTGAGCAGAAGGTTAAGGAGACCACCCTTAAACAGCTCCAAGGGGCACTCCGGGCAGCCAGGAAAACCTTCCCACATGCCCGATTGCTTATCCCCCTGATTAACTTTTCAGCTTCTCTGCCCGTTGAGCAACAAAATAACCTCGAGATGCTGAATGAGTATATCAGGAACCATTACGCTCACATCCAAGCCCTTGACAGCCAGGAATTTGATACCCGTGGTGACCTGATCCATTGGACTCGGGACACAGCCGTGCGTATGTTGGAGCACTGGCTTGAATGTTTAAACTAGGCACCCCCAAAATCCCGAAAAATCGGGGGGGTAATAAGAACGTGATAAATTTGGCCCGTAGTTTCACGCCAACCCCCTCACAGGTTTCCCTGCTCAACAAGGGCCTCAACTTTATCCCTTCGTCCAATCTGAGTAGTGACTGGCACCACCAGTTGAGATTCGACCTCCAGCACTACCACAGACGTGTCAAATTAGCACTATACTATGAGAAACAAGACCATCTTAAACCCAGACCCTTTACAGCCCGCTCCCACTGGGAGCCCTCACCTGGACTTTTGCCTCCGGAGTTCCAGGCCTTGGTCCAGGCTGACGGGCTCACATTGCTCGGTTCGGGCTGTGCGCCTGCGGTTTTCCACAACTTGACACGCGAAGAGGTTGAGGCCCTTGATAGTCTAAAATGCAATAAGCATATTGTGATCAAGCCTGCCGACAAAGGCAGTGCTGTTGTCATTTTTGACAGATCACAATACATATGGGAGGGCTCTCGGCAGTTGAGTGACACTACATATTATAAACCGCTGCCTGAACCTATTTACCCACAAACTATCCCCATGGTAGAAAAGATTATTCGTAATCTGCTACTCAAAAAGTTTATCAATTTGAAACAACAAAAGTACCTCCTTGGTGAGCCGGATCCCCGCCCCCACAGATTTTACATGCTCCCTAAGATCCACAAGGAGCCAGAGTGATGGAGCAAGCCCCATGAGATTCCACCGGGCCGCCCCATTGTATCTGACTGCGGGAGCGAGACGTATAGAACGGCAGAGTACATCGACCATTATTTAACGCCACTCTCCCTTCTACACGGCAGCTACATCAAGGACACTTACCATTTCATTGATAAAATCAAAAATGTGCACATTCCCCCAGATGCCATCTTATTTACGATTGATATTGACAGCCTGTATACCAACATTGATATCGAGGAGGGTATCCGGGCTGTCAAAAATGTCTTCCACAGGTATCGTGACGTCAGCAGGCCTGAGAAGGAGCTCTTGGAGCTCCTTGATATTAATTTGAGGAGAAACGATTTTGAGTTCGATGGTCGTTTCTACCTCCAAATTAAGGGCACTGCTATGGGCAAGAAATTTGCACCTGCGTATGCCAACATTTTTATGGCAGAGTGGGAGACATCTGCTTTGGCCTCTTGCCCAAAACGTCCCGAACATTATTTTCGGTACCTGGATGACATCTGGGGCGTTTGGACTCACTCTAGTGAAGAGTTCAGCGTGTTTTTAAACACGCTCAACACGCACAATAAAAATATCCCCATTAAGTCGACCACGAGTAACACATCCGTCGACTTTTTGGACACCACGACATTCAAGGGTCCGAATTTTGCCAAAACGCAACTTTTGGACATAAGTGTTCTTCAAGGAGACGGACACCCATGCGCTCCTCTACAAAAGCAGCTTCCACCCCAAGCACACCTTTGCGGGGCTGGTGAAATCCCAATTTCAGGAGTTTCATCGGATTTGTACTAGGCAGGAGGATTTCCTGGTGGCCTCGAAGGCCCTCTTTACTGCTCTGAAGGGGAGGGGCTATTCTAGGTCCTTCCTCAGACGACAGTTGAGGGTCTTCCTGGACCCGAAGGGACCTCCCCCTGGTACTGACATGATTCCTTTTATCACCACCTACTCTCCTTAGGCTGTCAAAGTCGTGAGAAAAGTAAAAAACAAGTATCGTACCTTCTCGGAGAGTAGCGGGAGGCTGCTGGGGCACTATGTGGTACCAGCCTACCGGAAGAACCCCAACTTGAATGATATGTTGGTCAGGGCCAGGGTCAGCTCATTGGGGGACCCACCCTCCAACCGGAGGGACGCCCTTGTCCGCCACTCACCATGGTTTGTGAACCCCCAGAACCGCCAGGTTTTCCAGCCGTTGTGTCGTACACCCAAAATTGTGTATATGTAATCCGGTGTCAACGATGTGGCGATATGTTCTTCAATGAGACGGACACCCATGCGCTCCTCTACAAAAGCAGCTTCCACCCCAAGCACACATTTGCGGGGCTGGTGAAATCCCAACTTGGAGGTTTCATCGGATTTGTACTAGGCAGGAGGATTTCCTGGTGGCCTCGAAGGCCCTCTTTACTGCTCTGAAGGGGAGGGGCTATTCCAGGTCCTTCCTCAGACAACAGTTGAGGGTCTTCCTGGACCCGAAGGGACCTCCCCCTGGTACTGACATGATTCCTTTTATCACCACCTACTCTCCTTCGGCTGTCAGAGTCGTGAGAAAAGTAAAAACCAAGTTCCGTACCTTCTCGAGGAGTAGCGGGAGGCTGCTGGGGCACTATGTGGTACCGGCCTACCGGAAGAACCGCAACTTGAATGATATGTTGGTCAGGGCCAGGGTCAGCTCATTGGGGGACCCACCCTCCAACCGGAGGGACGCCCTTGTCCGCCACTCACCATGGTTTGTGAACCCCCAGAACCGCCAGGTTTTCCAGCCATTGTGTCATACACCCAAAATTGTGTATATGTAATCCGGTGTCAACGATGTGGCGATATGTACGTCGGTGAGACGGGCAATACCTTAGCCAGGAGATTCGCCCAACACGGGTGGTCCTCCGTCCGGGCAACTGTCGTTGAGACGAACCCTAGATGGAGCCTCGCCCAACGCCGTAGGGCGGAGCTCATCTGGATCGCTAACTTGGGCACCAGACATCCGGGGGGCCTTAAAGAGTCATGAGAGAGAGCCATTAGGACTGTAGACGGACAGAGCACATTCCCGTTTTTTTTACTTCCCTTTTTATTTTCCTTATATACCCCCCCCCCCCCCTTCCTTCCTAACCCTATCCATTTTCTTTTTATGGTTCTAACCATAACCCTAACCCCAACCCCAACATATTTTAGATACTACCAAATTTCATAGAGTATTTTATGTCCTTTCTTTCTATTCCAATTCCGAAGGTCTCATTACATGTTATTTTATTCCCCCACCCTGCGGACTTACCCCTAGAATCCGGGAAGATCTTTTAATCACGATTGTTTTGATGGTTCATGTACCGCATGGCTACCACACCAGCGGTCGTAGAATAAACAGGAAGTGACGTCATCTGACATTTCTGGGTCAATCTCCGTTCCATAGGAGAACCCATCATAATAAACACTGCAGTTTATCCTTCGCTTTTTTTTTTACCATTAAACACAAATCATAAAGGCAATTCCACTCAATTTGAATTACATAATCTCAATTTTACTTGCTTTTATTTTTTATTTATTGTCTATTTATCTTTTTATTAAACCCTTGTGATGGAGGTCTATGGATGAAGACATTTTTATTTTTTATGTATTCTTCCCTTTTATATATGTTATTTATTTCAACTCAAGCACTCCCCTCCCCCCAAAAAATTATTTTGGCATGACTTTTTATTTTTTTACAGCATGATGTTTCCAACTAGCCCCAGTTGTATGGGGGATAGCACTTCCTTTTTTCGGCCAGTAGAGGTCCTCCACGTACAAATTCCTGTGGACAACAAACAGCACTTTATATGTATTTCTATTTCATGGTGTGATGTAATATATGCTTGTTTTAACTTTCCCTTTTCTTCATCCATAGACTCATCAATTCCAAGGTCTTTTAGTGAATTTTAACTACCACTGCAGTTGGAAACGCCTATTTTAATGATCTACGGTATGGGGGTGGGATCTGCAAGGATTTTAGATATTTTACATCCCAGGGAAGGGTACATATACATATTTTACTTTTATTTTCCCTCCCTTCACCCCCTGCCCCCCCCCCTTTCCCCCCCTTCCTCCACACTACCATATTCTCGTTTTTGCCCCATATTACATCATTACAATCATAACCATAACTTTTTCTCTCAATTCAACTATACTTCCCTATATGCCTAAACGTAACCACAATTCCTTTTTCATACAAACAATAACTACAGATACCTCACAAACACCCCCCCCCCCCCGTTCTTTTATCCCCCGTTCTTTTATCTGGGAGGAGGAGACCACCTGAGCCCTTGCACACCCTCTGAGTGTCGGGAGTATTTTTATTTTTTAACCTTACCTAACCTGCCAGTGCCTGGTGGCTTAGAAATCCCCCCCAGTTGGTTTTAAACTATGTTTTTTTTTTTTATCTGTGTTGGGGTGCGGGCACACCTACTGTGTCTTTAGGAGACAACCTGGATGGATGATTGAAGGGTGGAGAGAAGGTCACAGGTTCAAAATACCCTGTGTGGCCAATAGGAACATGACACCTGGGATTACATGACCACACCCACACACTTTCTCTCCCCTCATCAACTCCCAGTGCACCACACATCCCCTGAGGAAGCCTATTGGCGAAACGTCGGGATTCTCTTTGTTCTTTTACCCAATTTTACTTTTTAAAAAGGGAATAATCTAATTCCCCCTTTTTAGAATTGTATCATGTTTTTACTGCCTTTTGGGTAAACTCGGACCTACAGTGTCTCTCACTACTGGGACCTTCTCACCAACTGGGCTACAACCTTCACAAGGACCTGGAAAAGGAGACTGATTGTGAGTATGGATTAAAAGCAAACAGATCTCAGAACAAGGTACGAACCATACAAAAAGTGTGCACACTGAAGACAAACAATTGTTGGAAGTCATACTCACCTGGTGGATTCCATACTCCAACTTCTCCAGGTTGGACAGAGCTGGGAACTTCTTTGGTATTTGTCAAAAAGGAAAAAGGACCTTTAATACCAGAGGAATACTCCCCAGATATCTTTTAAATCTAAACCCCAGTACCTACTACAACCTGCCCAGTTGGTTGAAATAACTACAATTCCCCTTTTAGTGTAAGTGTTACATAGAACCCTTCTTTGTGTATCTCCTATACTATTATATTTTATGCAGTATTCATGGTGATCATTCTAATGTTTTATTGTACCCTTCCCTTATTTTATGGTGCTCTTACTGTATAGTTTTTATTTACCTCACACTGTTTTATCTTCGGTCTTTTTTTAGTAGGGGGCTTTGATTGATTGAAACTTTTATTAGTAGATTGCACAGTTCAGTACATATTCCGTACAATTGACCACTAAATGGTAACACCCCAATAAGTTTTTCAACTTGTTTAAGTCGGGGTCCACGTTAATCAATTCATGGTACAAATATATACTATCAGCATAATACAGTCATCACACAAGTTAATCATCATAGTATATACATTGAATTATTTACAATCCAGGGGGTGGGATGAGGAACTTTGGTTGATATCAGTACTTCAGTCATCAACACTTGCATCAACAGAGAAATGTGGACATTGAAACAGTGTAGGTGTGACTTAGTAGGATATGTACAGCCAGCAGAGAACATAGTGAGTTCACATAGCATAAGAACAAGTATATACATTAGAAGTACATTCGAGTTGTTTATAATCCGGGGAGATGGGATGTGAATGGAGGAGGGTATTAGTAAAGTGTTGAAGTTGCCTGGAGGTGTTTTAGAGCGCTTTTGAAGGAGGATAGAGATGCACTTTCATACCTGTTGGAAGTGCATTCCACATTGATGTGGCATAGAAAGAGAATGAGTTAAGACCTTTGTTAGATCGGAATCTGGGTTTAACGTGGTTTGTGGAGCTCCCCCTGGTGTTGTGGTTATGGCGGTCATTTACGTTAAGGAAGTAGTTGGACATGTACTTCGGTATCAAGGAGGTGTAGCGGATTTTATAGACTAGGCTCAGTGCAAGTTGTTTTACTCTGTCCTCCACCCTGAGCCAGCCCACTTTAGAGAAGTGGGTGGGACTGAGGTGTGATCTGGGGTGGAGGTCTAAAAGTAACCGGACTAGCTTATTCTGGGATGTTTGGAGTCTAGATTTGAGGGTTTTGGAGGTGCAAGCGTAATCGAAGAAGGGTTGAAAGAGTTCCCGCTAGAATCCTCAAGGTGCTTTTGTTGACCAGAGAGGAGATTCTGTAGAGGAATCTTGTTCTTTGGTTGACCTTTTTGATGACCTTGATTGCCATTTTATCACATGAAAGATAAGCCTCTAGAATGGAAGCTAGGTAGGTGATCTCATCCTTCCTGGTGATAACAATGTCACCCACTTTTACGGTGAAGTCACTGACCTTCTTAAGTTTGATATGGGACCCAAATAGGATGGATTTTGTTTTACCTAAGTGTATGGATAGCTTGTTGTCAGCGAGCCAGGTGCAAATATTAAGGAGTTCAGCACTTAGGATTTGTTCCACCTGTGACTTGTCCTTGCCGGATACCAGCAGGGCCGAGTCATCCGCAAACAGGAACAATTCACAGTGGCATGCTGATGGCATGTCATTCACGTATATTAGGAACAGTAAATGTCCTAGTATACTGCCTTGGGGGACTCCACAGCTTACTGAGAGGGGAGGGGACATGGTGCTGTTCACCTCTACCACCTGTTTCCTCCCCTCCAAGTAAGATTGCATCCAGCTCCATGAGGTTTCATCAAATCAGATTGCTCCGAGCTTATCCAACAGTATAGCGTGGTTAACTGTGTCAAAGGCCTTCTGAATTACCAGCATGACCATGCCGCAGTATTTATAACGTCCAGCATGACCATGCCGCAGTATTTATAATGTCCAGCAGTATTTATAATGTCCAGCAGTATTTATAATGTCCAGCATGACCATGCCGCAGTATTTATAATGTCCAGCAGTATTTATAATGTCCAACATGTCCAGCAGTATTTATAATGTCCAGCATGACCAGCAGTATTTATAATGTCCAGCATGTCCAGCAGTATTTATAACGTCCAGCATGACCATGCCGCAGTATTTATAACGTCCAGCATGACCATGCCTCAGTATTTATAACGTCCAGCATGACCATGCCGCAGTATTTATAATGTCCAGCATGACCATGCCGCAGTATTTATAACGTCCAGCATGACCATGCCGCAGTATTTATAACGTCCAGCATGACCATGCCGCAGTATTTATAATGTCCAGCATGACCATGCCTCAGTATTTATAACGTCCAGCATGACCATGCCGCAGTATTTATAATGTCCAGCATGACCATGCCGCAGTATTTATAATGTCCAGCATGACCATGCCGCAGTATTTATAATGTCCAGAAGTATTTGCCGGTGTCCACCTCATGTTTGAAGTGGTTGGTCAGATAGAGAAGACATGTGTCAGTGGAGTGCTTAGTGCTGAAGCCGGATTGGAATTTATACATTAGTTTATTAGTAGCAAGGTATCTATCAACCTGTTCATAAACTATTTTCTCCATTACTTTGGAAATGGAAGTGAGAATAGAAACAGGTCGGTAGTTACCAGGTTCTAATTTGCTTCCTTTTTCTATAAAGGGGGGTTACTCTTGCTAACTTGAAATCTTTGGGGACTTGGCCTTGTTTGATTGAGAGGTTTATTATGTGTGTGATTATTGGGGGAATGGTGGTTTATTATGTGTGTGATTATTGGGGCAATGGTGGTTTATTATGTGTGTGATTATTGGGGCAATGGTGGCTTATTATGTGTGTGATTATTGGGGCAATGGTGGTTTATTATGTGTGTGATTATTGGGGCAATGGTGGTTTATTATGTGTGTGATTATTGGGGCGATGGTGGTTTATTATGTGTGTGATTATTGGGGCAATGGTGGTTTATTATGTGTGTGATTATTGGGGCAATGGTGGTTTATTATGTGTGTGATTATTGGGGCAATGGTGGTTTATTATGTGTGTGATTATTGGGGCGATGGTGGTTTATTATGTGTGTGATTATTGGGGCAATGGTGGTTTATTATGTGTGTGATTATTGGGGCGATGGTGGTTTATTATGTGTGTGATTATTGGGGCAATGGTGGTTTATTATGTGTGTGATTATTGGGGCAATGGTGGTTTATTATGTGTGTGATTATTGGGGCAATGGTGGTTTATTATGTGTGTGATTATTGGGGCAATGGTGGTTTATTATGTGTGTGATTATTGGGGCAATGGTGGTTTATTATGTGTGTGATTATTGGGGCAATGGTGGTTTATTATGTGTGTGATTATTGGGGCAATGGTGGTTTATTATGTGTGTGATTATTGGGGCAATGGTGGTTTATTATATGTGTGATTATTGGGGCAATGGTGGTTTATTATGTGTGTGATTATTGGGGCAATGGTGGTTTATTATATGTGTGATTATTGGGGCAATGGTGGTGGCAGAGTCCATGAGGAATCTGGAGGGGATATTGTCAAGGCCGGTGGTCTTGTTTGGGTGGAGCACGCTCAATTTAGTAAGCACCTCGTTAGCTGAGACCATTTTTTTAATTTGAAATTGTTGTTGACTACTCCTAGCTTTCTGTAGAAGGCTTTAATGTGTTCTGCACCAAAGCGACCAGAATGTTGGGATAGCTTGTTTACGAGAGTTGTGGCTATGTTGGTGAAAAAGGTGTTAAGTCTGCTTTCTACCTCCATTTTCTCTGTAATGAGGGCTTCACCCTCCTTGATGTTGATGTTGGTGAGTCTGGTTTTAAGTTTCTGGCTGCATCCAGGAAGCTGGTTGTTGAGAATTTTCCAGCGCTCACGTGGCTTATTTGTGTTTTCCTCTATTTTGTCATTGATATAATTGTTTTTTAAGGATTTAGTCAGGTTGTTTGTCTTATTTCTTAATTTATTGCATTGCTTTTTGAGCGTTGAAAGGAGTGATTTGAGGTTATTATTATTGGGTTGTTTATTTACTTCGGTTTTACACTTTTGGTATTCGAAATATTTTCTGTCCCTGTCTTTTATGGCAGCTAATAGGTCTGGATTGATCTTCAACCTTGTCTCCCCACCATGGATATGGGGCTAGAAACAACAGGGTAAGTAAACAAAATGTCAGACCTAACAGTCAGCAACCCGGTAACCCCATTGATGTGACTTTAACAAAGTCCTATTTCAAAATTTTACAAGCCATACACCATTCTGAGATCCTCAATACCAACCATCCAGCCCCACAAGGGATGATGAACAAAGTCCACAAACTGACAGTCTTCATCAAACGCTCCTCACCCAATCCAGTCACCTTGGAAAAAGTAAAACAGAACACAATGACTTGGTTAGCACAAAATGTGACCATCCTAAAAATATGTTATGATGAAGTCATTGCCAAGGGTCTGGAGCAGATTAATGTATGGGATGAAGGAGCTTTTAATAAAGCAGTGGGTTGGGGCAAGGCTAGGTATGGCAAGAAGCTAACATTAAGCTCTGTGGAAACTTTAAAAACCATGTTCCACAAGGAGCAACACAAAATGCCCAATGTCTCCCTCCAGTGGACAGAACAGGACTTTCCACCCCTGTATAAACCTTCCACAAATGGTACAGGCTCTCCCAGACCACTCCTGTTTTCAGAAGTGGTCAAAACTCACCCCATCCAGGGAGATGCGGGCACATACCCAGAGGGATTATTTAACCCCATCTGGGTGTGAGTTTACAAAGAATAAACCTGCCCCACAACCACACCATCTTAGAACTGTGGAAGTAGAGATGGAATATATTCATGCATGTCTACCAAAAATGTATTTCTCCCTGACATGAGATAACCAGAAAGGGTTATCCTGGCATTAGGACTCAATTGTTTAAGGGAACAAAATAGCACCACCACGTGGAAACAACTGCAACAGTTATTGAAAACATGCGAGGAAGTATTTCCCAAAGCACAGGTCCTTGTACCTCTCATAAAATACTCTGAGAGACTCAGAGTGCGACAGGACCGCCTAGTAACATTGAATAAGACCATTCAAGAGAGATGTCTATACTTACTTGATATTAATAAATTGCTTTTTAAAACAGAGAAACATGACCCAATACACTGGACCAGGGAGATTTTACCCGGCAAGGGTGGGCTTCTGTCCGAGCATGTGTCATCCAGGCAAACTCCAGATGGAGTGCCGGCCAACGGAGGCACGTCAAACGCCTTTGGATTACCAGACTGGGGACCCTACATCTGGGGGGCCTCAATGAGGCGTGAGTGTGAGCCCGCTGGACCATAGACGGACCATGCACACCCTTCTTACTTTCTTTTTCTACTCTTTTATCGCCCTTCCCCAACCCTCTTACCCTAACCAACTCTTTCATGCCTAAACCTACCCGTCTCTCTTTTCTTTATACCTAAAACCTACCTGTCTCCCTCTCTTTAAATCTAACCCCAACTCCTAACCCTAACCCCAACCCTTTGTTTTTGATTAATACTTACCTTGTACATATGTGTGTGATTTGCAGTGAAACTATACTTACCTTTTGCATGGAATTAAAACCCAGTGAGTGATGACTACTAATGGATTTTTCCACTCTTTGCATGAGATTGTGTGCAGCTGGTTACTTTGGCGACCTTAACTTGAGCAAACTACTAAAACGGCTGCAGGTGTGATCGTGGGACCACGCCCCCTGCAGAGTTCCATAAATCCTCTGAATTTGTATTGTCTCAGTTTGACTCAGGTTGTCGATCCGGGCACATCGCACCTTAGAGTATAATGAAGTGAGACAATTTGAATTGTAATTGAAAGAATTACAAAGTTGCATTAGCACATTACATGCCTGATGAGGCCAGGAAAGGCCGAAACGCATCATGTGTTGATAACGTGCTTAATTAAAAATGTTTGGTCCCGCGTTCGAGCAGGGTCCTTTCAGGGCCCCTGGGGGTGTGGCTTTGGATGGGTATGTCACTGGGGGGCTGTTGATGGACAGGGCAACCCCCCACCTCCCCCTCACCCTAACCATAACACCTAACCCTAACACATTAGTACTCTGCCAGCGATGCCATATGATGTATGTTTGTGAAACGGGCAATACCATCACCACCCGCTTTCACCAACACCAACACAACATTGTCCGGCAGAAAAATACCACCACCCACCTGGTGCAACATTTCATCCAGCACGAGGGGCTTCTGTCCGGGCATGTGTGGTCCAGGCCGACTCCAGATGGAGCGTCAGCCAACGGAGGTGGGCCGAAGGCCGCTGGATCACCAAATTGGGGACCGAGCATCCGGGGGGCCTCAATGAGGCATGAGTGCAAGCCCGCTGGGCCATAGACTGACCGTGCACACCCTTCTTTTTTTCTTTTTCTACTTTTATCGCCCCCCCAACCCTTTGCCCTAACCGACTTTTTTCATGCCTAAACCTACCTGTCTCTTTTCTTTATACGTACAACCTACCCGTCTCTCTCTTTAAATCCAACCCTAACTTGAAACCCTAACCCCAACCCCAACTCTAAGACCCGATTCAATTTCTTCCAGGGTCCTTGGGGGGGTCCTGCGTTTGGCGTGGGCGTTGCCTGGACAAGTTGTAGACAGTGCAAACCCTCTTCCCCTAACCCTATCCCTAACCTCAACCCTAAACCTCTTCTGGTTGTTCCAGTTTGGCGCAGGCCGTCGATGTGGCTACATCACGCCTTGGAGCATAATGAACATGGAACAATTATTGCAGCTTAAAAATGTGTAAAGGCTGCTTGAAACACCTCATGCCTGTTGAGGTCGGAAAGACCGAAACGCGTAGCATGATAAGAATTGCATGAGAATTGAATAAAAATGTGTGTGTTTGACACCGCTTTTGGCGGTGTCCGTTCGGAGTCCTTGGGGGGTGTGCTTTGGGTGGGGGTGTCACTGGCGGACTGTCGATGGAAAGTGCCTACAGCCTTCCCCCAACCCTTTCCCCCAACCCTAACATTGTTCCAACAAAAACAATACAAGATATAACCAAACCAAACACCCTGGATTAACTATGATGTTCAGTCCAATCTACATGCCAGCTCCACTGCATTTCTCTCAGGCAACGCTGAGGACTACAAAAAGGCCAGGTATGACCTGCGTAAATCCATCGACAAGGCCAAGGGACAATGCAGACTAAAGCTGGAGGGATTCTACTCCACCACAGATTCCCGGCGCATGTGGCAAGGGCTGCAACACTTCACATAGAGTACTACACGCAGGGGAGCAGGTGGATCACAGCCAATGCTCATTGCCAGATGAGCTAAATGAGTTCTACGCCCGCTTCGAGGTCCTCAACACTAACCAACAGAGAGGGGTTCTGACCACAGAGCGCACGCAGGATTCACCGCTCACTGTAAAAACAGCAGAGGTACGTACAGTTCTGAGGAGAACAAACCCACGGAAGGCAGCCAGCCCAGACAACATCCCTGGCCAAGCCCTCAGGGTCTGTTCAGAGCTGGCTGACATGCTTTATAGATATAAGCTATTGTGCCCACCTGCTTCAAGACCACCACCATCGTGCCTCTGCCAAAGAAAAACACTGACCTGTCTGTTACACTCACCCCAATAGTGATGAAGTGCTTCAAGAGGATAGTCATGTCACACATCAAGAAGACCAACCCAAACACACTGGACCCTCTACAGCTGGCCTACCGGCAGTACCGGTCCACTTAGGATGCAGTCAACACCGCCATCCACACCACCCTCACCCACTTGGAGGGCAAGGACACAAATGCCAGGCTATTATTCATCAACTACAGCTCTGCTTTTAACTTAACACAGTCATCCCACAAAAACTCACTGCTAAACTCCTCACTGTTGGTCTGACACTGGCTCCCTGTGACTGAGTCCTGAACTTTCTCACAAACAGGCCCCAGTCAGACAAAATCGGCAACCAGACAAGCAAAGGTTCTAAGCACAGGGACCCCTCAAGGCTGCGTGCTGAGCCCCCTACTGTACACCCTCTTCACACACCACTATGTGGCCTCTCAGAAGACCACCAGTATCATCAAGTATGCGGATGATAATACGGTCGGACTTATCCCCGGGGGAGCTGAGGCAGTGTACAAAAGGGAGGCAGCAGAACTGGTGGCCTGGTGTCAGGATAATAATCTCTTCTTGAACACAAACAAGACCAAGGAGATGATTATTGACCCACGGAGAAGGAGTGCACAGTACACACCTCTGTACATAGGGGTGTAACAGTACGTGTATTCGTATTGAACCGTTTCGCTGCGGGGATTTCGGTTCGGAGGCGTACCGAATGAGTTCCACACGGACATATTAAGTAGCGCACTGCACGTTGTGTAAACAATGCACACCGAGGATCCATGAATTGATTTACGTGGACACAGACTTAACTTGAAAAACTTATTCGGGTGTTATCGTTTAGTGCAGGGGTTTCAAACACGCGGCCCGCAAGACGTTATGCGGCCTGCAATTTGATATGACAATTTAATGTTGGTGCGGCCCGCGAGTTTAATATGAACAGCGCTTGATAGGTCATGCTTGCCAACGTCCCCAATTTTCTCGGGAGACCCCTGAATTTCAGGGCACCAATTTTCTCGAAGCCCCTGTCAAGTTTTACCAGATTAACAATATTCAGGAAGTGCCATAATGCCACTGCCTTTAGCGCCCCCTACATCCTGAATTGACAGTTTGCAAGCCCAGTTGTATGTTGCATCTGGCCACGTGAGACGCACGTGTGTTATTGCAAGATATATTTGATCAACAGCTACACACGTCACACTAAGGGTGGCCGTAAAAAATGTTTAAACACTGTTACAAATATGTGCCAGACTGTGAACCCACACCAAACAATAATGACAAACACATTTCGGGAGAACATCCGCATCGTGACACAACATGAACACATCAGAACAATTACCCAGAATCCCATGCAGACCTAACTCTTCCGGAATACAATATACACACCCCTACTACCACCCACCAACCCACCCCCCTACTTGCGTTGGTTGAGGTGTTGGATATTGTAGCCTTGCAAGGTGTTCAGGGTATTTCTTCTCGTGTTTAAGTTGTGTTAGGGTGCGGAAATTCTCCCAAAAAGGGTTTGTCATTATTGTTTGGTGTGGGTTCACAGTGTGGCATATATTTGTAGCAGTGTTAAAGTTGTTTATACGGCACCCTCAGTGTGACCTGTATGGCTGCTGAACAAGTACGTCTTGCAGCCCCTGACGTTATGCACAAGTCTCACACAACATGATACAGAGCCGGCACATTGCTTGTTTGATATAAAAGCGTGCGCGATGACATGTAGTGGAGCAGTAGTCTTCTTTTGGGGCTACGCGGACCCCTGGAGGTACTTGAAGGTATGCCAAATGATTTATTTTCATTCTAAAAAACAGCAGCTATCCATAAATCCTTTATACATACTCTATGTTTATTGAATAATACTTCAGCGAAGTATGAATGTAAGTTCATAAACTGTGGAAAAATAATACAACAATCCAACATTCAGTGTTGACAGCTAGACTTTTTGTGGACATGTTCCATAAATACTGATGTTAAAGATTTATTTTTTTGTGAAGAAATGTTTAGAAGTAAGTTGATGAATCCAGATGGATCTCTATTACAATCCCCAAAGAGGGCACTTTAAGTTGATGATTACTTCTATGTGCAGAAATCTGCATTTATCATTGAATCACTTGTTTATTTTTCAACAAGTTTTGTAATTATTTTTATATATTTTTTTCCAAATAGTTCAAGAAAAACTACAAATGAGCATTTTACACTGTTCTACAATTTAATAAATCAGAAAGTGATGACATAGTGCTGCATTTTACTGCTTTATCTCTTTTTTTTTTTTTACTAAAAATGCTTTGCTGTGATTAGGGGGTACTTGAATTAAGAACATGTTCACATCACTGAAAAAAATGTTGAGAACCACTGTTGTAGAGGACGTTAAAGGCAGTGCAGTCACGGCAGCCCTTAAGAATGTCGGCCGGGTGAAAACTAGGACACATTCAGCAGAATGGTTGCACCGGTAGATTGTCGGGAGGTGCACTGAAATTCAGGCGTCTCCTGGAAAACTGGTGAGAATTTATTATCCATATGTAGCCTAAATATGTTAGTCTAGTAAAGCACTGTACAAGTACTAAGTAAACAGTGAATGATATGACTGGGTTAGATCAGAAGAAACTAAATTCAGCTCTAGGAATGGAGAGAAATGAAGACTGAACACAGGATTTAAAGGCCTTCTAAAATGAGATTTTCTTATACAAGCGGGGATAGCAGCTCCATTCTGTGTGTCATACTTCATCATTTCTCGATATTGTAATATTTTTGCTGAAAGGATTTAGTAGAGAACATCCACGATAAAGTTTGCAACTTTTGGTGGCTAATTAAAAAGCCTTGCCTGTACCGGAAGTAGCAGACGATGTGCGCGTGACGTCACGGGTTGTGGAGCTCCTCACATCTGAACATGGTTTACAATCATGGCCACCAGCAGCGAGAGCGATTCGGACCGAGAAAGCGACGACTTCCCCATTAATCTTAGCGAGGATGAAAGATTTGTGGATGAGGATAGTGAGTGAAGGACTAGGGAAAAAAAGGAAAAAAAAAAGAGGGCAGTGGGAGCGAGTCAGACACATTTACGAGGATAAATCTGGAAAATCCCTCATCTGTTTATTGTGTTACTAGTGTTGTAGTGAGATTATACTGTCGTACCTGAAAGTCGAAGGGGTGTGACCACGGGTGTGGTGACCGCCAGTGTCTGAGGGAAGCCACGCAGCTGCAGGAGGATGCAAGCTCCGCTCATGTCGACGGTAAGAGCTGATTTAATAGCACAAATTTCTCACTGAAACCTGCCGGTTGACATTTGGTAGAGAACCCAGTTCGCTTGACCGCTCTGTTCCATAGTAAAGCTTCACCTTCGGGAATGTAAACAAGGAAACATCGGCTGTGTTTGTGTTGCTAAAGGCAGCTGCAATCCACCGCTTCCCACCATCTTTCTTCTTTGACTTCTCCATTATTAAGTGAACAAATTGCAAAATATTCAGTAACACAGTTGTCCAGAATACTGTGGAATTATGCGATGAAAAGGAGCCGACTTTTAGCCGTGAGCCGAGCTGGAAGAACATGTTCGCTACCACCGGCGACGTCACCCGCACACGTCATCTAAGCATCATTCCGCCACGTTTTCAACAGGATACTTTGTGGCAAATTTAAAATTGCAATTTAGTAAACTAAAAAAGCCGTATTGTCATGTGTCGCAATGTTAATATTTCATCATTGATATATAAACTATCAGACAAAGTTAATATTTCATCATTGATATATAAACTATCAGACTGCGTGGTCGCTAGTAGTGGCTTTCAGTAGGCCTTAAGTTTAAGGGGTACCAAATTATATTAATAATAGGAAAAATAACCAATAGACATGTAAATTCGAATGGCCATTCACATATTAAACATATTCATAGAACGTTCAATATTCACAATGTGGTACAGTACTTGATTCAGTCCTTGTTTCTACCAGCGATGGTATAAGCGCAACACGAGTTCAGAGTTCATTAGATGGCCCTGCAAAGTCCAAGTTGTGGTGGCAGTGTCCAGAGGGATTTTAGTGAAGGGAAGGGGGAAAAGTCAAAGTTCAGGAGGTCCGAAATGAACACGTTGCGTTTTGGTAAGGACAAAGGGGAAAAACAAAGAGTTGCTGTTGAGGAGCCTCCTACCCGCCCGGGGCTCGGTTGGGTGGATTCAGTTCACTTGGTTGGGTTCCAGGCATAAAGCTTCAGACTCTAGCTCAGGCTCTAGCTCGCCATCCAACCTGGCCAATTCCACAGATAAATCTCACTCAAACACTCCCACGGCTCCGCTAGTCAGCTCCTACGGTTCGCCATGACTACATTTCAGTTAGAAGGCTTAGTTCATTAAAATAAAACGTCAAAACCGAGTCACATACCTGCAGCAACATCGCCCAGCGTGTCCCTCTCGCTCTTCCCGGGATCAACCCACTACCGGCTTTTATGTTTGCCGCGTTAGCTCACGTGACCTAAGGACGCACGCAAGGACAGCTTAGACGAAGAAAATAAATAGGATATTTGAATAAAAAAGACCATTTAATGGGGTTTTGAAAGCATATTTAAATAGAAAGGATATTTAATGGGGTTTAGAAAGCATATTTAAATAAAGGATATTTAATGGGGTTTTGAAAGCATATTTGATGGGGTTTTGTCACCCGGGTTACATCCTCCCCCCTTTAGATCATGCAACTCCTGATGCATGCTAAACGTCGCGAATATCCGATTTGAAAAGGCTGTTTGCTGCATAGGTAGTGAACACTTTGCCATAGGCATCGACTAAATCATGAAATGGCGTCTGACCAACGGAAATGAGGATTACCTATCGCCGCATATTGAAGGCAATTAGGAGGTTGAAGCTGACGACTGACCACAGGCGTGGTTTTAACGACACGATCAGGCAAGTTCGCAGCTTCAGGTGGTGATTCTGGATGGACCAGTCAAATAGACCGGTTGGTGGGGTTTCACCAGGACCGGGTTCCTCTTCCACAGGTAAAAAAAAAGCTTCAGATTTGGCAGAGGACTCTCCATTGGCAGGTAAGTGTGCAGTTTCTGAGACAGGATCAACAGGAGTGACTGAAGGCACAGGTGAGGAATACACAGCACTGGGCAGCGGCTGAGTGCGGTGATCAGCGGAGGGTTCGACAGCGTGCAAACTCCGGAACTGAAAACTGGTTGGCGGGATCATAACTTGAGGTACTTGTAGATTCCCTTCCTCTTCCTCCAGGTCTTCAGATTGATCAATGGTTACTGGCTTCCAACTCCAGGTTACAGGGCAACGTGGTGGTGTAACTGGCAATGGATCTGGACCACCACTGGCTGGCAGAAAGGCGCATGGGAGGAGTAGATCTCTGTGGAGCGTATGATTGGGTCCATCTGCCCAGTTCTCAGGCCGAACTGTGTACACTGGCAGGTCCCCGACACGCTTCACAACGACGCTTATGTCCCCAAGCGTATGTCCACGTTCTTCTTACAGACCACGACGATTGGTGACAAAAATGGCGACTGATTCACAAACTACACCAGCCTCCAGCAGGTCTCAAAGATGTTCTCAGACGGCCTCGATGTCATGAGGGTGAGTGGGTCTGGCTCTGTGTTTGAACGGAGTTTCGTCATCCAGTTTTATGTGATATTTCACCTTGTTCGTACGTCCAAAGTCCAGTTCACTGAGTGCGAAGACATCCCTGATCTGATGGAGTTTCTCAGTGATTCTTGCCTTCCACGCCGGTGGAATAGGTGACTCTCCAAAATTCAGCTTCAGATTGATGGACTTTCAGATGGTGAATAGCTTGTTGGCAAGCTGTGGGACAAGATCTGCAGTGACACGGCAAGTTCTGCGATGGTGGAGGGAGGTGGAATGGTCACATCCTGGTCCGACTCGTTACTCAGGATGACCAGAATCTTATTGTGAGATTGGCTTGGGAGCATAATCAAAGAATTTTTGACACAGCCCACCTGGTAGTGGTGAGGCGAGATGCTCCACAAGCGTCCACTGACCGGGACAAAGCATGCTGGTGGGGATAGAGCCATCGACGACTGTGTACGCCCAGCAGGGATGAGGACCAGCGATTTACCGGCTATCCTCACAACTCCGTCACAGCCTTGTTGTTGCAGCACTGCTCTGTAGCCATTTGCCGTCAGCTGGAAGTTGGAGAAGTCACTCCCCATATGCTGGTTGTATAACGGCTCCAGTGTATTCATGCTGATTAACACCTGGGACTGATGAGCTTCGACGCCAGGAACAACCAGTGCTAGCGTTGAGACGTCAAAATTAGCTCCCAGGAACTCTCTTGGAAAGGTGACCACCATTTCCACATATCTGAGACACGGAACGGCCTGTCCCGCAGCTCCTTCAACTTGCAGTAAGTCATGCAGGAGTTTCACTGGCTGGTCCGCAAAATGCTGGTTGTAGAACGAGACTGGGATCGTAGTTGCTTGCGACCTGGTGTCCAACAAGCAGTTGAGTTCTACGCCAGTGATTTTGATGTTTGCTGTACAGCGGGATCCGACCAAGCCTTTTGGTAACCGGGAGGGAACAGCCGTAGTGCTTTGGGTCATTTGACAGGTTTCTTCTTCGGATTGGGACATTGTGGGTCCACAACAGTTACGGTTTGCCCCACAACTGGAACTGACTCTAGTTTAAAGATGGTCTTGACGAGGCATTAGATCTTTGCCAGTTTTGTTGCTTTTCTGGGAACTGTTTCTTCTTGGCAGCGACTAATGCAGAGTTGGGGGGGTTATCACAATGTGTCCTTATGTGGCCATCTTCACCACATCGATAGCTGTAGCGAGGCTTGGGAACAGAAGACGGGTCTTTGGTTGCTTGCTCGCCCCCTCACCCTTACCAGACATACCACCAGGCGTGGGTTTGAAAGCAGCAGACTGACTGGATCTTGACTGGGCAGCAGTGAGTGTTGCAAGCTGCTTCTGGATGTCGGCCAGCTGTTTAGCTAGCAGTTGCGTGACGTTGGTGAGAGCAGCAATCTCTCCCTTTCCTGCACTTTGTTGGCATACTGCGCATGGTCTGCAGCCCTGGCGCGTGAAGAGCCGAGATGTTGCTGCATGCAGATGGCTTTGGTTGCTTTATGATCCTCTTCAGTCCGCAGCAAGAGCAGAAATTCAGCAAACCTTGGGGGGGGTTGTTTTTCCTTGGTTACAGTTGGATTTCTGTTATTAGGGAGTTGTCCCAACAACCACGGCAAAATTGAGTCAGAAGATGTCTTTCAAAGTCTTTATTCAGTACACCGCCTCGTTTCACAGGCTGGTTCAGCGCCACCTGTAGATGTTGCAGACAGTTAGATGGTTTCTATCCAGAATCTTGGAACGTGTACATAAACTTGGTGTATAGCTCATCACCATCCTGGACCATCCTGTATACTGAGTCAAGTATCTGTAGATACACGGCTGGAGGAGCGTCCGGTTTCAGGTGCTTTACCATATCTGCAGCAGGTGGTAACGAGCTATCAAAGATCTTGCGTGAGCGCTGTAGGTCGGACACAGCAGGATCCTTCAGTAGCAGTTCTACCCCGGAACGCCATGTGTCGTAATCAGACTCTGTTAGAGATCTGGGTGATCTTCCTGAGAAGGCTCTGAGACGCTGCGCTAACAGGTTCATAGTGCTATCTTCATTCTTCATGATGTGTTCGACTACATAACGAACTTCAGGTGGGTTGAGATTACCGTGCAACATAGCTGGCGGAGAGTGTCTTGTGCTGGTTTGGGCTGTAGGATCTGGCTGGACTCATGGCGACAGTTCCACGTGCTGATTCAAATCAGCCAAATGTTTTTTTACTGTCTTCGGAAAATGCCTCATCCTCAGTGGCCGTGGTGTGGAGCTTGTTGACCTTCTGACCAAGCAGAGACATCACCCCACTTAGAATGACTGAAAAATCTTGGCCAGTCACATTCGCGACTTTTTCAAGCTCGGAGAGGTAATCATTGGTCTTTCGCTTCCTTACCTTGTCCACGCAGACTGTAGCGAGGTCTAAAATTTCATAAGCCAATTTTTCTGTATCGCACACATACGTACGTGGTAGAAGTGGACGTAACGCAACCAATGCGGCGCCTGAGCTGTACTCTACGACAATCGAACAATGAATATCAGATTCAGGTTCATTTATGAATTCTGTTTTTGAAATAGACCCGTACTGCTTGAAAAATTCAACTACTTCATCGTCAGTTTTAGTTTTTGTCAAGTCTTCGATCAAAACTGCATTTGGAATCTTACTGCCATGTTTCTCGAATATTTCCATTTTTCCAAGACAATAATATAAGTCCCACAACAAAAAAAATTGTTCAGTTATTTTTCTCCACTCCTGGCTGACTCGCCACGATATGTAGTCTAAATATGTTAGTACTTGTACATTGCTTTACTAGAGTAAGTAAACAGTGAATGATATGTCTGGGCTAGATTAGAAGAAACTCAATTCAGCTCTAGGAATGGAGAGAAATGAAGACTGAACACAGGATACAAGTTTAAGTGGTACCAAATTATATTAAAAATAATAGGAAAAATAACCAATAGACATGTAAATTCGAATGGCCATTCACATAAACATATTCATAGAACGTTCAATATTCACAATGTGGTACAGTACTTGATTCAGTCCTTGTTTCTACCAACGATGGTATAAGCGCAACACGAGTTCAGAGTTCATTAGATGGCCCCGCAAAGTCCAAGTTGTGGTGGCAGTGTCCAGAGGGATTTTAGTGAAGGGAAGGGGGAAAAGTCAAAGTTCAGGAGGACCGAAATGAACACGTTGCGTTTTGGTAAAGACAAAGGGGAAAAAAAGGTCGGCTGCTAAGGAGCCTCCTACCCGCCCGGGGTCGGTTGGGTGGATTCAGTTCAGGTGGTTGGGTTCCAGGCATAAAGCTTCAGACTCTAGCTCGCCATCCAACCTGGCACATTCCACAGATAAATCTCACTCAAACACTCTTGCGCGACGACGCACGGCCCCGCTAGTCAGCTCCTACAGTTCGACATTACTACATTTCAGTTAGAAGGCTTAGTTAATTATTAAAGCGTCAAAACCGAGTCACATACCTGCAGCAACATCGCCCAGCGTGTCCCTCTCGCTCTTCCCGGGATCAACCCACTACCGGCTTTTATGTTTGCCGCGTTAGCTCACACAGTCACGTGACCTAAGGACGCACGCAAGGACAGCATAGACGAAGAAAACAAATAGGATATTTAATGGGGTTTGAAAGGATATTTAGATAAAAGGATATTTAATGTGGGTTGAAAGGATATTTAATGTGGTTTTGAAAGGATATTTAAATTAAGGATATTTAATGGAGTTTTGAAAGGATATTTAATGGAGTTTTGTCACCCGGTTTACATATAGCTATGGGTGTCAAAAGTCTGCCCCTGAGCCCATAGCTAATGTTTTAAAACGCCCACAGCACATTCTAAAAATACTATTAAAATAAACAAAAATCTAAACAAAAGTGAAATAAAAAAAAGCTTAAAGGCTAAATGTAATTTAGAAAAAGTTGCAATGTTGAATAAAACAAAGCTGTTTTTTCTTCTTTCAAACTGTCATTGCTCAAAACATAATATTGAATCAAAATCAATTGTATGATGAATTATTGACCTATCCAAATTTCCGATTATTTCACATAAAATATTCCGATAAGAAAAATATTTTTGGGGGAAGAGTTTGCAAATTTGTTAAATAACCAAAAAATTCAGTTTTTGTTGTTTTCTTACTGAACCGAAAATGAACCGAACCGTGACCTCTGAACCGAGGTACGTACCGAACCGAAATGTTTGTGCACCGTTACACCCCTATCTGTACATAGAGGAGACAAAGTTGGAAAGGGTGAAAACCTTTAAATTCCTCGGGACCCACATCAGCGAGGACCTCACCTGGGAACACAACACCCAACAAACAAAGACAGCCCAGCAGTGACTGTACTTCCGAGGAAGGCTGAGAATTTGGCATGCCACCCAAAATTCTGGGCGACTTCTATAGAAGTACAGTTCAGTGACCTTACCAGCTCAATCACGGTCTGGTATGGAAAGTGCACTGCTAAGGACAGGAAGGCACTCCAGCGAGTGATTAAAACTGCTCAGTACATATCAGGAGTGGCCTTCCCCTCACTACAGGACATGTACTCTCCCATCCTAAGGACAGGAAGGCACTCCTGCGAGTGATTAAAACTGCTCAGTACATATCAGGAGTGGCCTTCCCCTCACTACAGGACATGTACTCTCCCATCCTAAGGACAGGAAGGCACTCCTGCGAGTGATTAAAACTGCTCAGTGCATATCAGGAGTGGCCTTCCCCTCACTACAGGACATGTACTCTCCCATCCTAAGGACAGGAAGGCACTCCTGCGAGTGATTAAAACTGCTCAGTGCATATCAGGAGTGGCCTTCCCCTCACTACAGGACATGTACTCTCCCATCCTAAGGACAGGAAGGCACTCCTGCGAGTGATTAAAACTGCTCAGTGCATATCAGGAGTGGCCTTCCCCTCACTACAGGACATGTACTCTCCCATCCTAAGGACAGGAAGGCACTCCAGCGAGTGATTAAAACTGCTCAGTGCATATCAGGAGTGGCCTTCCCCTCACTACAGGACATGTACTCTCCCATCCTAAGGACAGGAAGGCACTCCAGCGAGTGATTAAAACTGCTCAGTGCATATCAGGAGTGGCCTTCCCCTCACTACAGGACATGTACTCTCCCATCCTAAGGACAGGAAGGCACTCCTGCGAGTGATTAAAACTGCTCAGTACATATCAGGAGCAGCCTTCCCCTCACTACTCTCCTGTCCAAAGGCAAAACCCAGTAACTCAATTTTGGTCAAAACTGAGCTGATAATTTTAGAGTTCCTAGGTGATATGCTTTACATTAGTGTATGCCATATTGTAATTTGTTCCGTAAGTAAGCTGTTACGCGCATGGCAGGACCTAGCAACTACCACATCATCGCGTAGATACCAGAGGTGTGGACTCGAGTCACATGACTTGGACTCGAGTCATGAATTTGATGACTTTAGACTTGACTTGATAACATTTAAAAAGACTTGCAACTCGACTTAGACTTTAACATCCATGACTTGTGACTTGACCTTGAGCCTTTTGACTTGACATGACTTGCTACTTTCCCCAAAACCCAACAATTAAAAATTTTTTCAGGAGCGCTCTGTATCTTTCCGTATCTGTCCGTGTGTGCGATGACAGTGTGCGCGCTACCTGTCAGAACAACAGCCAATCAAATTACATCCATGTTATTTGTCACACAGCATTCAGCCAATCAAATTGCATGAAAACCAACAAAAAAGAGCTCTCAACACGCCAGTGAGGAAAAGTAATGCCAAAAATTGTTTTGTTCGGGTATAAAAACTATGACTTGGTCAACAAAAAACAAATTGCGTATGCAGAGCATGCGGTTCGTTGGAAGATTACAGACGAAGACGCAACAACTTCCAACTTCGTTCGACATTTGAAGTTGCACAAAGAAGGGTAAGTTTTGAATGTAAGCTAACGTTTATTGGCTGAGTAATGAAACTTGTATTTGCTGTTTAGTTCAATCGGTGAGGCTGTGAACTCACTGCTAACGTTAGAACCATAGACATCTTATAAGTAGACGCCGCATCGACCACTCCTGCCTACTAGTGCTGACGAGACGCGGGGCCGCCATCTTGGAGTGGTGATCAGTGCAATTCATTAGTCAGGAGCAATCAACTGTCAGCGCATTTCATTCATTTTACCTCACTGAATACCACTGATACTCACGCGCTTTTTTGTCATACGTGTAACTATGATAAAGGACAATTTTTTTGCCGTGTTCATAGTTTGCTTAACAATAATAAAATATGTTTATATGCTATAAGTGACCAGACGTCCAAGATCAAAACTGGGAATAATAATCCCAGAAAGGGGGGGAAAAAAACGGTCAGCTATTTCTAAATTGAAGAAACAATATGATTAGGATATATATATATATATATATATATATATATATATATATATATATATATATACATATATATATATATACATATATATATATATACATATATATATACATATATATATACATATATATATACATATATACATACATATATACATACATATATACATACATATATACATACATATATACATACATATATACATACATATACACATACATATACACATACATATACATATACATATATATACATATACATATACATATACATATATATATACATATATATATATATATATATATATATATATATATATATATATATATATATATATATATATATACATATATATATATACATATACATATATATATATACATATATATATACATATATATATACATATATATATACATATATACATATATATATACATATACATATATATATACATATATATATACATATATATATACATATATATATATATATACATATATATACATATATATATACATATATATACATACATATACATACATATACATACATACATATATATATATATATATACATACATACACACATGCATATATCCTACACAAACAATGTATGAATAGATTACATATCTATATATCTTATAGACTATTTCTGTTGCAGCAGCAGAGAGTTTATTCTGTCTTGACACTTTGTATTAATATTTTGTATTACATTCTTCCCTTAAATGATCATGTTTACAGTGATTGTTTTATATGTATTTTTCATGTATGTTGCTTTGGATAAAAGTGTCTGCCAACTTAAACATAAACGTATATAAACACCTGAAAGTCTTTATATCAGCTAAAACCACAAATCTGTTTCACTGGATTCAGAATAAAAGCAAATTCTGTCTTACCCAACAAAGTTAGTATTTGAATATTGTTACTTGAAGACTTATTCCTGGTTACATACATACTGTTAAGAAAGTATTGTCTTATACTTTGCCTAAAATGAGAATGCATCATAATCAGTGGCGGCTGGTTAATTTTCCATAGGGCCGTGAATTGTAAAAAGTACAACTCTGTTCCTTGTTATTTTCATGTATTTGTGATGTTTTTCATGTGTACGCACACATCAACACATACAGTATGAGATGAGATCAATGAGATAAGGTAAGAACAGGATAGAAACTGTTGTGGAACTAGTTCCAATACAAAATGACATGGAAATACAATGTTAACACTTTTGTGCAAATAAGTACAGTTGCACTTGTTTTTTCAAATGTGTTCATTCTGTAAAGGAATGAGTTAAATGTTTAAAATAATTGGTTAATAGTACTATTATGAAGTGCAATGTCAGCACCATTTTTTTATTATACTGTAAATACATAGTGTTTTAAAAGCATACACAATCTGTGTAAATGTATTAGTCTGTGGTTAAAAGGACTTGAAATGACTGAACTCAAAATGCAGGACTTGGGACTTGAGACTTTCCAGTCTTGACTTTGGACTTGCCTGTCTTGACTTGGGACTTGACTCGAGGGCAAAGACTTGAGACTTACTTCCATCCATCCATTTTCTACCGCTTATTCCCTTTTGGGGTCGCGGGGGGTGCTGGCGCCTTTCTCAGCTACAATCGGGCGGAAGGTGGGGTACACCCTGGACAAGTCGCCACCTCATCGCAGGGCTTGAGACTTATAAAACACTGACTTGGTCCCACCTCTGGTAGATACAACAGAAAAACCTAGTATCTCAAGGGACCAATCGGTGCTTCTTCGTCAGTCGCCTTTTGTCTTTAACAAGACATTTGCAGGAATGGGGGCCGACTATGTGAGATTATGGCAGGAGGGGATATTTGGAAGATTGCAAGCACCTTCATTAAATGTGTTCTTCTTGATTCTTCCCCTTGCATACTCTTTTGGGCCGATAACTGTGAAGGTCATAATAAAAACTGGACGTTGTACACGGCTCTTGTCCAATGTGCAAACGCAGAATGGGGCCCACCCGAGATTGTGATCAAATATCTGGAGAAAGGGCACACGTTCATGAGAGCAGATTCAATCGGCAAGAAAATGAAAGCTCAAGAAAACATTATACGTTTGATGACTTTATAGATCTTTGTAAGACAGCATCAAGATAGATTGCTTTTCCTTTGTTTTCTCAAAATCAGCTAGAAGCGAGTTACTAGGTTTTGCCTTTGGACGGGAGTACACTACCAAGGCCACCAGGAGAGCACACCTCATCATAAAAGGAGAGTACACAGTCTCTTCAGCCTCCTACCATCAGGCAGACCATACAGGAGCCTGAACTCCAGGACTACCAGACTGACAAACAGTTTCTACCCACTGACTATCAGGCTTGTGAATGCTAGTTTGATAATGCAAGTTTAAATGGTACCAATTTATATTAAAGAATAGGAAAAGATAAACAATAGACATGTAAATTCGAATAGCCATTCACATATTCAACAAAGTCACAGAACGTTTAATATTTACAGTATCAGAGTACTCGATTCAGTCCTTGTTTCTACCAGCGATGGTATAAGCGCAACACGAGTTCAGAGTTCATTAGACGGCCCCGCAAAGTCCAAGTTGTGGTGGCAGTGTCCAGAGGGGTTTTAGTGGAGGGATGGAGGAAAAGTCAAAGTTCAGGAGGACCGAAATGAACACGTTGCGTTTTGGTAAAGACAAAGGAAAAAAAGGTCGGCTGCTAAGGAGCCTCCTACCCGCCCGGGGGTCGGTTGGGTGGATTCAGTTCAGGTGGTTGGGTTCCAGGCATAAAGCTTCAGACTCTAGCTCGCCATCCAACCTGGCCTGTATAACAAGAGCAGGAGCAGTCAAATTTACAGTGTGCACACTAAATACATTCAAATAATATTACTGTATTCAAATAGCAAGTGGATTCCTTAATATTGTACAATAAATAATTCATATTTCTAATTAGATTATTTAATATAATTGTTATATCAAAATATTCATTCTCTAATAGTATAAAAACGTAAAGATTGCATCCACAAATAAGGTGCACAGTGGTTGACTGGACTGCATCATAAAGTGTCTTGGATGCATAGCACTGATAAACATTAAAGCAAGTCAAACAAACAGGAACTAAGACAATTGCTGGCAGTAATAATATTTCATTCATCGGGTTAACTATATTCAAAGCCCGTTGACCTTCTAGAAACTTAAACTGCAGCTCAGCTCGCTTGCAGTTCTGGCTTGAGGTGAAGGCTAATTAGCTTTTAGCGTAATGTTAGCTCATTTTGCTGTGTGTATGTGTGTGCGTGTTAGGGGCAGCAAAGCCCAGTCTGTTATTTCACTTGAACTCCATGGTGTTCAGGGATGAATAGTCTCTCCTATTGCTATTGTACTATTTTTTCAGCTATAGTTACATGAATCATTAGTAATGTAGCAGCCTAGTTTTGAATGTTGACATGTTGACAAAAATATAACATTTACATAATAAAAATCAACTACAGGCTTCCCAAATGCTGTAATAAATCAAGCATGATGAGTTGACTTGAAACTGTTTAATGTTGCACTTTTTATATGTAGAGAAAAGTTTTGTAATTTTATTTAATCAAAGCAACAACTTGAGGCAATTTAATGTGGATTAATGTGGGCAGAATTATTATAGTGTTCCCAATGTTAAAAGGATCAAGCCATTGTTTACAAATTTGGTAAATAACCAAAAAAATTATATTTTGTTGTTTTCTTACTGTACCAAAAATGAACCGAACCGTGACCTCTAAACCGAGGTACGTACCGAACCAAAATGTTTGTGTACCGTTACACCACTATTATATACACAATATAAATTACAATTCATATTATAGATGCATGACAGAACCAGTGTCAATAATTATGAAATATAGAATAAAGTTTCACTTTTTGAATTTATTTTCCACGATATTACATTTTAGATGCACTTGTCAAGGCTGTTTGTATGTAGCTACAATCTTGACTGCATTTATGTTGGCACGCGTGTGTGTGTGTGTGTGTTTCTTTTCAGAAGTTGACCAACCTTTGATGCCAACTACAACATTCTGCGAGAGGATCATCCGCCAAAGGATAATTGTTAATCAGGAAGTGCTGAGACTGAAGCAGCTGCCATCAATGTTTTTAAATACGGTGCAAAAACATGAAGATTGTGATGCTGCAAACTAAAAAGTAACAGAAGTGCTGAGACTGAAGCAGCTGCCACCAATGTTTTTAAATACGGTGCAAAAACATGAAGATTGTGATGCTGCAAACTAAAAAGTAACAGAAGTGCTGAGACTGAAGCAGCTGCCACCAATGTTTTTAAATACGGTGCAAAAACATGAAGATTGTGATGCTGCAAACTAAAAAGTAACAGAAGTGCTGAGACTGAAGCAGCTGCCACCAATGTTTTTAAATACGGTGCAAAATCGAAGATTGTGATGCTGCAAACTAAAAAGTAACAGAAGTGCTGAGACTGAAGCAGCTGCCACCAATGTTTTTAAATACGGTGCAAAATCGAAGATTGTGATGCTGCAAACTAAAAAGTAACAGAAGTGCTGAGACTGAAGCAGCTGCCACCAATGTTTTTAAATACGGTGCAAAAACATGAAGATTGTGATGCTGCAAACTAAAAAGTAACAGAAGCTTTTTTGGCAGCGATGTAAAACACTTTTTATGCTGGAAAATATCAAAAGAATAATCATTTGAAAAAAGGCTTTAAAAGTATATTTAAACTACTACAGTTTTTTACGGTTGAATAAACACTAAAATCAAAAGTTTGGCCCAATTTTCAAAACCTTTCACTCGAGCAAAATTTGGCCCCAGATTTGCAGCACTGTAAGCCCAATGAGTCCGTGCACACTTTGTGCAAAACAACACACATCCTGCTTTGAAACACTAACACACACAATGAGTCCGTGCACACTTTGTGCAAAACAACACACATCCTGCTTTGAAACACTAACACACACAATGAGTCCGTGCACACTTTGTGCTAAACACACACCCTGCTTTGAAACACTAACACACACAATGAGTCCGTGCACACTTTGTGCTAAACACACACCCTGCTTTGAAACACTAACACACACAATGAGTCCGTGCACACTTTGTGCTAAACAACACACACCCTGCTTTGAAACACTAACACACACAATGAGTCAGTGCACACTTTGTGCTAAACAACACACATCCTGCTTTGAAACACTAACACACACAATGAGTCCGTGCACACTTTGTGCAAAACACACACCCTGCTTTGAAACACTAACACACACAATGAGTCCGTGCACACTTTGTGCTAAACACACCCTGCTTTGAAACACTAACACACACAATGAGTCCTTGCACACTTTGTGCTAAACAACACACACCCTGCTTTGAAACACTAACACACACAATGAGTCCGTGCACACTTTGTGCAAAACAACACACTCCCCGCTTTGAAACACTAACACACACAATGAGTCCGTGCACACTTTGTGCATAACAACACACTCCCTGCTTTGAAACACTAACACACACAATGAGTCCGTGCACACTTTGTGCTAAACACACACCCTGCTTTGAAACACTAACACACACAATGAGTCAGTGCACACTTTGTGCTAAACAACACACACCCTGCTTTGAAACACTAACACACACAATGAGTCCGTGCACACTTTGTGCAAAACACACTCCCTGCTTTGAAACACTAACACACACAATGAGTCCGTGCACACTTTGTGCTAAACAACACACACCCTGCTTTGAAACACTAACACACACAATGAGTCCGTGCACACTTTGTGCTAAACAACACACACCCTGCTTTGAAACACTAACACACACAATGAGTCAGTGCACACTGCAAAACACACTCCCTGCTTTGAAACACTAACACACACAATGAGTCCGTGCACACTTTGTGCAAAACACACTCCCTGCTTTGAAACACTAACACACACAATGAGTCCGTGCACACTTTGTGCTAAACAACACACACCCTGCTTTGAAACACTAACACACACAATGAGTCCGTGCACACTTTGTGCTAAACAACACACACCCTGCTTTGAAACACTAACACACACAATGAGTCCGTGCACACTGCAAAACACACTCCCTGCTTTGAAACACTAACACACACAATGAGTCCGTGCACACTTTGTGCTAAACAACACACACCCTGCTTTGAAACACTAACACACAATGAGTCCGTGCACACTTTGTGCTAAACACACACCCTGCTTTGAAACACTAACACACACAATGAGTCCGTGCACATTTTGTGCAAAACACACTCCCTGCTTTGAAACACTAACACACACAATGAGTCCGTGCACACTTTGTGCTAAACAACACACTCCCTGCTTTGAAACACTAACACACACAATGAGTCCGTGCACATTTTGTGCAAAACAACACACTCCCTGCTTTGAAACACTAACACACAATGAGTCCGTGCACACTTTGTGCTAAACACACACCCTGCTTTGAAACACTAACACACAATGAGTCCGTGCACACTTTGTGCTAAACAACACACTCCCTGCTTTGAAACACTAACACACACAATGAGTCCGTGCACATTTTGTGCAAAACAACACACTCCCTGCTTTGAAACACTAACACACAATGAGTCCGTGCACACTTTGTGCTAAACACAAACCCTGCTTTGAAACACTAACACACACAATGAGTCCGTGCACATTTTGTGCAAAACAACACACTCCCTGCTTTGAAACACTAACACACACAATGAGTCCGTGCACATTTTGTGCAAAACAACACACTCCCTGCTTTGAAACACTAACACACACAATGAGTCCGTGCACACTTTGTGCTAAACAACACACTCCCTGCTTTGAAACACTAACACACACAATGAGTCCGTGCACACTTTGTGCTAAACACACCCTGCTTTGAAACACTAACACACACAATGAGTCCGTGCACACTTTGTGCATAACAACACACTCCCTGCTTTGAAACACTAACACACACAATGAGTCCGTGCACACTTTGTGCTAAACAACACACACCCTGCTTTGAAACACTAACACACACAATGAGTCCGTGCACACTTTGTGCTAAACAACACACACCCTGCTTTGAAACACTAACACACACAATGAGTCCGTGCACACTTTGTGCAAAACAACACACTCCCTGCTTTGAAACACTAACACACACAATGAGTCCGTGCACACTTTGTGCAAAACAACACACTCCCTGCTTTGAAACACTAACACACACAATGAGTCCGTGCACACTTTGTGCTAAACAACACACACCCTGCTTTGAAACACTAACACACACAATGAGTCCGTGCACACTTTGTGCTAAACAACACACACCCTGCTTTGAAACACTAACACACACAATGAGTCCGTGCACACTTTGTGCTAAACACACACCCTGCTTTGAAACACTAACACACACAATGAGTCCGTGCACACTTTGTGCTAAACAACACACTCCCTGCTTTGAAACACTAACACACACAATGAGTCCGTGCACACTTTGTGCTAAACAACACACACCCTGCTTTGAAACACTAACACACACGTCTGTGCATCAGACTCAGAAGTACATCAAGATGTCACTTCCTTGCAATTCTAAAGCACTGACTGTCAAATGAGCACACCTGTCAGCCAGGTGATTCAACCCCAGCTGTGCAAACACAAGATTGCTTAATTGTAGACACACCAATCAGGTTTAACCAAGCTTAACCAAAATGGAAGGAAGAGGAAGAGTGAGGATGAGAGGGGGAATCGGAGAAGAAGAAGGAGGAAGAGGAAGAGCTCAAGCAGGAGTAGGTGGAACTCAAAGGAGAAGATGTCCAACTCTTGGCAATGAAATTGGCGCAACGCTTCTGGACCATGTTGGGGACCATGTTGGGGACCATGTTGGGGACCATGTTGGGGACCATGTTGTGGACCATGTTGTGGACCATGTTGTGGACCATGTTGTGGACCATGTTGTGGACCATGTTGTGGACCATGTTGTGGACCATGTTGTGGACCATGTTGTGGACCATGTTGTGGACCATGTTGTGGACCATGTTGTGGACCATGTTGTGGACCATGTTGTGGACCATGTTGTGGACCATGTTGTGGACCATGTTGTGGACCATGTTGTGGACCATGTTGTGAACCATGTTGTGGACCATGTTGTGGACCATGTTGTGGACCATGTTGTGGACCATGTTGTGGACCATGTTGTGGACCATGTTGTGGACCATGTTGTGGACCATGTTGTGGACCATGTTGTGGACCATGGATTGATGCTGAGATTAACTGGACTGAGAGTCCAACTAAATCTCAGCAGATTCAGCGTGACATCCGTCATGATGACATTCAGACTGGAAAACAGCTACAAAAATGACCTGATTACAGCTTCTTACTGCATGCAGCTCATATCTCAGCACTTTTGATAGCCCTTCTTGTGACATTTGACTGTATTTCTTCTACATAGGATTGAGGGTGGAGTACAAGGAGGAGGAAGGACTCCCATTGTCACACCACTGCAGGAGGGGGAGATTGGAATATGCTTTGGCAAATAATGCCATCGGGCTTCATGAAATCCAGACCAAAATGACTGAAGAGCAAATCATCTTTCAGAATGTGAATCAGGTCTCTGTCCACCATAGCTGCTATCTTGAAGGCACATCAGGTCCAAATGAAACTACAGAGTGCCTTTAAAGAGGAACTCAGAGAGCTGTGTTGTACACTTTAGCACTCTGAGGTTGTACACTTTAGCACTCTGAGGTTGTACACTTTAGCACTCTGAGGTTGTACACTTTAGCACTCTGAGGTTGTACACTTTAGCACTCTGAGGTTGTACACTTTAGCACTCTGAGGTTGTACACTTTAGCACTCTGATGTTGTATACTTTAGCACTCTGAGGTTGCATACTGCACACATGACCTTTTTTACTGCACACTAAATGTATGCTGAACTACACAATGGTGTCCTTCACTGTATTTGACAGAGTTTTACAAATCATTCATCATGAGTTCATCAACAATCTACCAGGCGGGGTTCAACCTCTCCAAGGTCAGAAGGAGGGGAAGAAATGTCATTGGCCAGAGGGCAATTATTAGTGACCAGAGGGCAATTATTAATGATTAGTGTCCCGGGGCAACATCACCCGAGTGGTTGGGGTCCTCCACCACCATGCCAACATGGCTCCGTAGAAAACACCTCACTTCCTTACATTTTTGGAGCGAGTATACAAGCTGACAATCATAAATAAGATGCAGATCCAATACTTTGTCACCTGGGACAATGTTTCTTTCATTCCACCACTCTGCTCTAGTTCACAACTGCTTCACACAACACCCACATCTCTCACTCCTCTTCCTGCCACCATATTCTACATTTCTTAACCCAATTGAAGAATTGTTGGATGTGGAAGGTGTAAGATCTGCACCCCCTGGCTCGGGTAACCCTCATTCAGACCATGGAGGAGGCCTGTGACCAGATCTAGGCCACAGTCCTACAGGAGTGGATGTGGAAGGTGTAAGATCTGCACCCCCTGGCTCGGGTAGCCCTCATTCAGGCCATGGAGGAGGCCTGTGACCAGATCTAGGCCACAGTCCTACAGGAGTGGATGTGGAAGGTGTAAGATCTGCACCCCCTGGCTCGGGTAGCCCTCATTCAGGCCATGGAGGAGGCCTGTGACCAGATCTAGGCCACAGTCCTACAGGAGTGCATGTGGAAGGTGTAAGATCTGCACCCCCTGGCTCGGGTAGCCCTCATTCAGACCATGGAGGAGGCCTATGACCAGATCTAGGCCACAGTCATACAGGAGTGGATGTGGAAGGTGTAAGATCTGCACCCCCTGTCTCGGGTAGCCCTCATTCAGACCATGGAGGAGGCCTGTGACCAGATCTAGGCCACAGTCCTACAGGAGTGGATGTGGAAGGTGTAAGATCTGCACCCCCTGTCTCGGGTAGCCCTCATTCAGACCATGGAGGAGGCCTGTGACCAGATCCAGACCACAGTCATACAGGGGTGGATGTGGAAGGTGTAAGATCTGCACCCCCTGGCTCGGGTAGCCCTCATTCAGGCCATGGGGGAGGCCTGTGACCAGATCTAGACCACAGTCATACAGGGGTGGATGTGGAAGGTGTAAGATCTGCACCCCCTGGCTCGGGTAGCCCTCATTCAGGCCATGGGGGAGGCCTGTGACCAGATCTAGGCCACAGTCCTACAGGAGTGGATGTGGAAGGTGTAAGATCTGCACCCCCTGGCTCGGGTAGCCCTCATTCAGACCATGGAGGAGGCCTGTGACCAGATCTAGACCACAGTCATACAGGAGTGGATGTGGAAGGTGTAAGATCTGCACCCCCTGGCTCGGGTAGCCCTCATTCAGACCATGGAGGAGGCCTGTGACCAGATCTAGACCACAGTCATACAGGAGTGGATGTGGAAGGTGTAAGATCTGCACCCCCTGGCTCGGGTAGCCCTCATTCAGACCATGGAGGAGGCCTGTGACCAGATCTAGACCACAGTCATACAGGAGTGGATGTGGAAGGTGTAAGATCTGCACCCCCTGGCTCGGGTAGCCCTCATTCAGGCCATGGGGGAGGCCTGTGACCAGATCTAGACCACAGTCATACAGGAGTGGATGTGGAAGGTGTAAGATCTGCACCCCCTGGCTCGGGTAGCCCTCATTCAGACCATGGAGGAGGCCTGTGACCAGATCTAGACCACAGTCATACAGGAGTGGATGTGGAAGGTGTAAGATCTGCACCCCCTGGCTCGGGTAGCCCTCATTCAGACCATGGAGGAGGCCTGTGACCAGATCTAGACCACAGTCATACAGGAGTGGATGTGGAAGGTGTAAGATCTGCACCCCCTGGCTCGGGTAGCCCTCATTCAGGCCATGGGGGAGGCCTGTGACCAGATCTAGACCACAGTCATACAGGAGTGGATGTGGAAGGTGTAAGATCTGCACCCCCTGGCTCGGGTAGCCCTCATTCAGGCCATGGGGGAGGCCTGTGACCAGATCTAGGCCACAGTCCTACAGGAGTGGATGTGGAAGGTGTAAGATCTGCACCCCCTGGCTCGGGTAGCCCTCATTCAGACCATGGAGGAGGCCTGTGACCAGATCTAGACCACAGTCATACAGGAGTGGATGTGGAAGGTGTAAGATCTGCACCCCCTGGCTCGGGTAGCCCTCATTCAGACCATGGAGGAGGCCTGTGACCAGATCTAGACCACAGTCATACAGGAGTGGATGTGACATGCGCGGCCATTCTTGCAAATGAGGACATCGCCTGTGATGTGGAGGAAATTCTCTGGCCAGATCCAATTAGGAGAGACCAACAGTAACAATTTGTGTGCTGTGTTCTCTTTTTCGGGGGGTTCTTTTTTTGTACAAGTTAAAAATTTATGTTCATGAAAACTGGGAAATGTTTTTTTTTTGTTCGCCATGTTGGCTTGACTATATGGACAAAAATAAATAGGATTGTCAACAGCATTAGTCTTGAGTCCTGTGTGGTGTCGACAGTAATGTTCACTTTGTGTGTTTTGCAAAAAGTGTGAGCAGACATTGTGTTTGCAGTTGTGTGTTTTGCAAAAAGTGTGAGCAGACATTGTGTTTGCAGTTGTGTGTTTTGCAAAAAGTGTGAGCAGACATTGTGTTTGCAGTTGTGTGTTTTGCAAAAAGTGTGAGCAGACATTGTGTTTGCAGTTGTGTGTTTTGCAAAAAGTGTGAGCAGACATTGTGTTTGCAGTTGTGTGTTGTTTTGCAAAAAGTGTGAGCAGACATTGTGTTTGCAGTTGTGTGTTTTGCAAAAAGTGTGAGCAGACATTGTGTTTGCAGTTGTGTGTTGTTTTGCAAAAAGTGTGAGCAGACATTGTGTTTGCAGTTGTGTGTTGTTTTGCAAAAAGTGTGAGCAGACATTGTGTTTGCAGTTGTGTGTTTTGCAAAAAGTGTGAGCAGACATTGTGTTTGCAGTTGTGTGTTGTTTTGCAAAAAGTGTGAGCAGACATTGTGTTTGCAGTTGTGTGTTTTGCAAAAAGTGTGAGCAGACATTGTGTTTGCAGTTGTGTGTTGTTTTGCAAAAAGTGTGAGCAGACATTGTGTTTGCAGTTGTGTGTTGTTTTGCAAAAAGTGTGAGCAGACTTTGTGTTTGCAGTTGTGTGTTGTTTTGCAAAAAGTGTGAGCAGACATTGTGTTTGCAGTTGTGTGTTTTGCAAAAAGTGTGAGCAGACATTGTGTTTGCAGTTGTGTGTTGTTTTGCAAAAAGTGTGAGCAGACATTGTGTTTGCAGTTGTGTGTTGTTTTGCAAAAAGTGTGAGCAGACATTGTGTTTGCAGTTGTGTGTTTTGCAAAAAGTGTGAGCAGACATTGTGTTTGCAGTTGTGTGTTGTTTTGCAAAAAGTGTGAGCAGACATTGTGTTTGCAGTTGTGTGTTGTTTTGCAAAAAGTGTGAGCAGACATTGTGTTTGCAGTTGTGTGTTGTTTTGCAAAAAGTGTGAGCAGACATTGTTTGCAGTTGTGTGTTTTGCAAAAAGTGTGAGCAGACATTGTTTGCAGTTGTGTGTTTTGCAAAAAGTGTGAGCAGACATTGTGTTTGCAGTTGTGTGTTGTTTTGCAAAAAGTGTGAGCAGACATTGTGTTTGCAGTTGTGTGTTGTTTTGCAAAAAGTGTGAGCAGACATTGTGTTTGCAGTTGTGTGTTGTTTTGCAAAAAGTGTGAGCAGACATTGTGTTTGCAGTTGTGTGTTGTTTTGCAAAAAGTGTGAGCAGACATTGTGTTTGCAGTTGTGTGTTGTTTTGCAAAAAGTGTGAGCAGACATTGTGTTTGCAGTTGTGTGTTGTTTTGCAAAAAGTGTGAGCAGACATTGTGTTTGCAGTTGTGTGTTGTTTTGCAAAAAGTGTGAGCAGACATTGTGTTTGCAGTTGTGTGTTGTTTTGCAAAAAGTGTGAGCAGACATTGTGTTTGCAGTTGTGTGTTGTTTTGCAAAAAGTGTGAGCAGACATTGTGTTTGCAGTTGTGTGTTTTGCAAAAAGTGTGAGCAGACATTGTGTTTGCAGTTGTGTGTTTTGCAAAAAGTGTGAGCAGACATTGTGTTTGCAGTTGTGTGTTTTGCAAAAAGTGTGAGCAGACATTGTGTTTGCAGTTGTGTGTTTTGCAAAAAGTGTGAGCAGACATTGTGTTTGCAGTTGTGTGTTTTGCAAAAAGTGTGAGCAGACATTGTGTTTGCAGTTGTGTGTTGTTTTGCAAAAAGTGTGAGCAGACATTGTGTTTGCAGTTGTGTGTTGTTTTGCAAAAAGTGTGAGCAGACATTGTGTTTGCAGTTGTGTGTTGTTTTGCAAAAAGTGTGAGCAGACATTGTGTTTGCAGTTGTGTGTTGTTTTGCAAAAAGTGTGAGCAGACATTGTGTTTGCAGTTGTGTGTTGTTTTGCAAAAAGTGTGAGCAGACATTGTGTTTGCAGTTGTGTGTTGTTTTGCAAAGTGTGAGCAGACATTGTGTTTGCAGTTGTGTGTTGTTTTGCAAAAAGTGTGAGCAGACATTGTGTTTGCAGTTGTGTGTTGTTTTGCAAAAAGTGTGAGCAGACATTGTGTTTGCAGTTGTGTGTTGTTTTGCAAAAAGTGTGAGCAGACATTGTGTTTGCAGTTGTGTGTTTTGCAAAAAGTGTGAGCAGACATTGTGTTTGCAGTTGTGTGTTTTGCAAAAAGTGTGAGCAGACATTGTGTTTGCAGTTGTGTGTTGTTTTGCAAAAAGTGTGAGCAGACATTGTGTTTGCAGTTGTGTGTTGTTTTGCAAAAAGTGTGAGCAGACATTGTGTTTGCAGTTGTGCAAACCCGTGCCATGTTTTGCAAATTCACTGTGTGAGAAGCAGAATGACACTTGTGAAAAAACCATACATTCCATCACCAAACCACTAACTGACATATTTAACCTGTCCTTCCAAACAGGACAATTTCCTAATAAAATGAGGATGGCGAAGGTAATACCAATATATAAAAATGGGAACAAACACATCTTCACAAACTACCGACCTGTCTCTTTGCTCCCGCAGTTTTCCAAAATCTTAGAGAAATTATATAACACTAGATTAGAGAAATTTATAGATAAACATAAGATAATTAATGAAAGTCAATCCGGTTTTAGGACAGCAAGGTCAACATCTCTGGCAATAATTGATGCAGTAGAAGAGATAACCAAGAGCTTAGATAGTAAGAAATATGCAGCTGGAATGGACATGGATCTGAGTAAAGCATTTGACACCATTAATCATCAAATATTACTGAAACAATGATACATATATGGAATAAGGGGAGTAACTTTGACTTGGATAAGGAACTATTTAACACAAAGACAGCAGTTTGTGAAGATGGGCGAGTTTACATCTGGGCATTTGGACATTGTGGGGTTCCACAGGGATCCCTTCTTGTTATTTAACTTATATATTAATGACATATTTACATCTGGGCATTTGGACATTGTGGGGTTCCACAGGGAGCCGTTCTTGTTATTTAACTTATATTTCAATGACATATTTACACTATCAAATGTATTCAAATTAGTCATATTCGCAGACGACACTAATATTTTCTATTCTAACGATAATTATACACATTTTGTATCCACCCTAAATAATGAACTTGCAAAATTAAAAACATGGTTGGATATAAACAAATTATCCCTTAATTTAAAGAAAACAAAAGTTATGTTATTCGGCTATTCCAATCCAGGACCAGCAATAAATATAGATGGCGGGATTCTAGAAACGGTGTCAGAAATTACATTCTTAGGAGTCACTATTGATAATAAATGAAGCTGGAAACCACACATAAGAAGACATATACAAAGCAAAATCTCCAAAACCATCTCTATTATCAATAAAACCAAATTCTTCTTAAATGACACAGCTCTGCATTTATTGTATTGTTCATTGGTCTTACAATATCTAAATTACTGCATAGAAATCTGGGGTAACAACTACAAAACTTCACTACATCCCCTGGTTACACTCCAAAACAACTACAAAACCTCACTACATCCCCTGGTTACACTCCTAAACAACAACAAAACTTCACTACATCCCCTGGTTACACTCCAAAACTTCACTACATCCCCTGGTTACACTCCAAAACAACAACAAAACTTCACTACATCCCCTGGTTACACTCCAAAACAACAACAAAACTTCACTACATCCCCTGGTTACACTCCAAAACAACAACAAAACTTCACTACATCCCCTGGTTACACTCCTAAACAACAACAAAACTTCACTACATCCCCTGGTTACACTCCAAAACAACAACAAAACTTCACTACATCCCCTGGTTACACTCCAAAACAACAACAAAACTTCACTACATCCCCTGGTTACACTCCAAAACAACAACAAAACTTCACTACATCCCCTGGTTACACTCCAAAACAACAACAAAACTTCACTACATCCCCTGGTTACACTCCAAAAATGTGCAATAAGAATTCTACACAAGGTGGGATATTGTGACCACACAAATATTTTATTTTTACAATCTAAATGATTAAAACTGCCTGAGGGCTTCACGGTGGCAGAGGGGTTAGTGCGTCTGCCTCACAATACGAAGTTCCTGCAGTCCTGGGTTCAAACCCAGGCTCGGGATCTTTCTGTGTGGAGTTTGCATGTCCTCCCCGTGAATGTGTGGGTTCCCTCCGGGTACTCCGGCTTCCTCCCACTTCCAAAGGCATGCACCTGGGGATAGGCCCCTCCCACTTCCAAAGACATGCACCTGGGGATAGGTTGATTGGCAACACTAAATTGGCCCTAGTGTGTGAATGTTGTCTGTCTATCTGTGTTGGCCCTGCGATGAGGTGGCGACTTGTCCAGGGTGTACCCTGCCTTCCGCCCGATTGTAGCTGAGATAGGCGCCAGCGCCCCCCGTGACCCCGACAGGGAATAAGCAGTAGGAAATGGATGGATGGATGGATAAAACTGCCTGATCTAATTGATTTTAATACAGCTCAATTACTATTTAAAGCAAACCAAAAGGTTCTACTTGCCAATATTCAAATACATTTCAAACACAGAGGAGTTGATCATCTAAGGGGGTGTAGTATCTTTAATATTCCAACAGTAAGAACTACCAGGAAAAGTTTGTGTGTGTCTGTGCGTGGACTGAAACTTTGGAAGGGATTGGATGTGGAGCTCAAGCAATGTTCAAAAGTTCATCAGTTCAAAGCAAGATACAAAATAATGGTATGTGCAATGTATATGAATGTCAACATGGAGGCCTGAGTGTTCAACTCCATCACTGGCTAATAAGGATTATTATTATTATTATCATCATCATCATCATCATCATCACTTTATATGTGTTATTGTCATCATTTATTGTCATTGCTATTGGTCATATTATTATTATTATTATTGTTGTTATTATCACTATTATTGTTTAGTCATTGTTGATATCATTATTATTATTATTACTTCTATGACATCACCCAACTAGTTAAACTATATGAATTAGTATCAATAAGAGGAATACATTGAATTGTGTGTGTGTGTGTGTGTGTGTGTGTGTGTGTCTGTGTACACAAACAATCCTATATGCAATTTGAGTAATACTAATATTCTGCAAATGTAAAAACAAATGAGAATTCTGACTAAAGAATTGGTGCCGATGGAAACTAAAAAAAGGGATTTAGGTCCACTATCTGGAGTACAGGGCAGGCCAGTGGGGGGTCTTATGTTGGTGGATAACTCCTCTGGCAGGGGGCTCCCCTTGTCTCTTTTAATGCACAACATAGGACACAAAGGACACATAGGACACATAGCATGTGTGGTCCTCAGGTCCTGTTGATCAGGGGCAGTAGCTCCACAGCCACAGATCCACTATTAACCACTAATATCACAGTCAACATGAAAGCTTGTTCCCATAGGCACCATAAACTGTTAATTATGGCAAGACAAAAGTGTATATTATATATACTATTATATTTATAGTATTTGTATAGGTGTGTGTGAGTGTGTGTATTTTAGGTATATGCATGTATGTATATATATATATATATATATATATGTATGTATATATATATATATATATATATATATATATATATATATATATAAATTGTATATGTGTGTGTGTGTATATGTGTGTGTTGTGTATATACGTGTGTGTACATATGTATATATGTAAGTGTGTCTGGATTTAAATGTATTATATATAGATAATATATAGCATCTACACAGCAACCACTGAATTGAATTATATGATATACATTATTGTATTTTATATTGTGTATATATATATATATATATTGTACATGTATGGGGGTGGGACCAAATTAGTTGACTTCTTCCCACTCCCTTTTGTTTGCATGGCTCAAAATAAACCATTCATTCAAGGTTTTCAACAGCAGAGTATAACTGCTGCAAACAGAGTTAAGTCATATGCAATGTGTGTATTTCATATGGTAAAAAAATATGGTTTGGATAAGTTAGCGTATAGTTTTTACAAGAGTGGTTTATTTTGCAAAGGAGTTAAGGTGTTTTGCTAATTGGGTATGTGCTTGTGCTAATTGTGTGTTTGCTAATTGGTTATGTGCTTGTGCTAATTGTGTGTTTGCTAATTGGTTATGTGCTTGTGCTAATTGTGTGTTTGCTAATTAGTTATGTGCTTGTGCTATTTTTGTGTGTTTGCTAATTGGGTATGTGCTTGTGCTAATTGTGTGTTTGCTAATTGGGTATGTGCTTGTGCTATTTTTGTGTGTTTGCTAATTGGGTATGTGCTTGTGCTATTTTTGTGTGTTTGCTAATTGGGTATGTGCTTGTGCTATTTATGTGTGTTTGCTAATTGGTTATGTGCTTGTGCTTTTTTTGTGTTTGCTAATTGGTTATGTGCTTGTGCTATTTTTGTGTTTGCTAATGGGGTATGTGCTTGTGCTAATTGTGTGTTTGCTGATTGCGTATGTACTTGTGCTAATTGTGTGTTTGCTAATTGGGTATGTGCTTGTGCTAATTGTGTGTTTGCTAATTGGTTATGTGCTTGTGCTAATTGTGTGTTTGCTAATTGGTTATGTGCTTGTGCTATTTTTGTGTGTTTGCTAATTGGTTATGTGCTTGTGCTATTTTTGTGTGTTTGCTAATTGGTTATGTGCTTGTGCTATTTTTGTGTGTTTGCTAATTGGGTATGTGCTTGTGCTAATTGTGTTTGCTAATTGGGTATGTGCTTGTGCTATTTTTGTGTTTGCTAATTGGGTATGTGCTTGTGCTATTTTTGTGTGTTTGCTAATTGGGTATGTGCTTGTGCTATTTTTGTGTTTGCTAATTGGTTATGTGCTTGTGCTTTTTTTGTGTTTGCTAATTGGTTATGTGCTTGTGCTAATTGTGTGTTTGCTAATTGGTTATGTGCTTGTGCTAATTGTGTGTTTGCTAATTGGGTATGTGCTTGTGCTATTTTTGTGTGTTTGCTAATTGGGTATGTGCTTGTGCTTTTTTTGTGTTTGCTAATTGGTTATGTGCTTGTGCTAATTGTGTGTTTGCTAATTGGTTATGTGCTTGTGCTAATTGTGTGTTTGCTAATTGGGTATGTGCTTGTGCTATTTTTGTGTGTTTGCTAATTGGGTATGTGCTTGTGCTTTTTTTGTGTTTGCTAATTGGGTATGTGCTTGTGCTATTTTTGTGTTTGCTAATTGGGTATGTGCTTGTGCTAATTGTGTGTTTGCTAATTGGGTATATGCTTGTGCTAATTGTGTTTGCTAATTGGGTATATGCTTGTGCTAATTGTGTGTTTGCTAATTGGGTATGTGCTTGTGCTAATTGTGTGTTTGCTAATTGGGTATATGCTTGTGCTAATTGTGTGTTTGCTAATTGGGTATGTGCTTGTGCTAATTGTGTGTTTGCTAATTGGTTATGTGCTTGTGCTATTCCTGTGTTGGGTTTTGCTAAACAAAACAATCAAAATTGTGTTCATTCAATCGTAAAAAAAACTGACTCTGGACTTTCCCCAAATGGTGTTTTTCTTCATGGGACACAGTTGTCAGTCTAGACCAGGGGTCACCAACATGGTGCCCGCTGGCACCAGGTCGCCCGTAAGGACCAGATGAGTCGCCCGCTGGCCTGTTCTAAAAATAGCTCAAATAGCAGCACTTACCAGTGAGCTGCCTCTACTTTTTACATGTTATTTATTTACTAGCTATGCGCCACACATTTTCAATGCGGGCTTCACGGTGGCAGAGGGGTTAGTGCGTCTGCCTCACAATATGTTAATTGGCAACACTAAATTGGCCCTAGTGTGTGAATGTGAGTGTGAATGTTGTCTGTCTATCTGCGACTTGTCCAGGGTGTACCCCGCCTTCCGCGCGATTGTAGCTGAGATAGGCGCCAGTGCCCCCCGCAACCCCAAAAGGGAATAAGCGGTAGAAATGGATGGATGGATGATTGCTAGATAAAAGGTAGTCCACTGCAGCTGCAAGCACAAGAAATGTGAGACAGGAAGATGTCTGCAAGACTGTCCTGTACTCATTTGTCTTGCTGCCAAAATTGTGCCAACATTTCCATGGAAACAGAGGATAAAAGCACTTGGGAAGATGGCTCTAATGACAGTGAGAGTTAAGAGATGAACAATGTCTCCCTTGTTCAGAATACGCAAAGTAACAGTTAGTTCTAATAAAAATCTGAGTACTCGCCACATTTGAGAAAAATCCCTCGGAGTATTTTACTATTTCTTTTTAGTTACTTAAGTTGAATACTTTAAAAATAGAATGTGAGGCTATAGTATACTTGACCATAAAAAAAATACAACAATCATAAATTTGAGTTAGTCCCAAATTTGAGGAAAATATATCAAATAATTTTTGAGGTATAGTTTTAACAATGTGCCAAGTTAAAGAAAAAAAAATATATATATATATATATATCTCATTTTCTACTGCTTGTTCCCTTTTGTGGTCACAGGGGGCGCTGGCGCCTATCTCAGCTACAATCGGGCGGAAGGCGGGGTACACCCTGGACAAGTCGCCACCTCATCACAGGGCCAACACAGATAGACAGACAACATTCACACACTAGGGACAATTTAGTGTTGCCAATCAACCTATCCCCAGGTGTGTGTCTTTGGAGGTGGGAGGGGCCTATCCCCAGGGGCATGTCTTTGGAGGTAGGAGGGGCCTATCCCCAGGTGCATGTCTTTGGAGGTGGGAGGGGCCTATCCCCAGGGGCATGTCTTTGGAGGTGGGAGGAAGCCGGAGTACCCGGAGGGAACCCACGCATTCACGGGGAGAACATGCAAACTCCACACAGAAAGATCCCGAGCCTGGATTTGAACCCAGGACTGCAGGACCTTTGTATTGTGAGGCAGACGCACTAACCCCTCTTCCACCGTGAAGCATGCATACATATATACACACACACACACACACACATATTATATATATAAATAAATACCCAAGACCTGCAGTGACATCACATTGTTTTGTTCATGTAAATATTGTTTTATACCATATTGTATGCAGATTCTAAACTGTAATGCAGTTTTTTGTATTTCTATTTTTTGGCATTATTAGATATTTTGATTGTTGTCAACCATTCGGGGCCAAAGTGTTCATTATTTTGTTTAAACTTCCTCTTATAACAGAGTGTACTGAAATCTTTAATGTACAAAAGATTATTGTTAAGCAAAATGGAGCATGTGTTTGTTCAATTGTACATCTTGCTATTCACTTACTTTGAAGCATTTTCTTCATTTTTTTTGTATGTTTAATGGTTTGGATTTAAATAACAATATACCAATGCTAAAATACTTGTATCAAATGTTAGGTATATGTATTAATGTCAATTTGTAAGAGAGATTCGGTTTCCAGATTGAATGTACTACATTTACAAGAAAAAACAGCTCCATAAGATTTGCATTTTTTTAATTATTTTATTCCTACTTTTGTACATTTATGGCTCTAAAAAAACTGCCAGGATATTTTGTGGTGAACTTTTAACCTGATGTCCACAATGGCATTGCCTTCAAAAATGCAAAAAAAGAGTAGTGCCCAGACGTGAGAAGGAAAATTACTTTCTAGCCTCTTATTCCTGGTTGACATATTGGCCTATTAAGACAAACAATAGAACGCCAGTGTAAAAGAGCAAACTGTCACAGCAACACAAACACAACTTTAAATCAGCAATAAAGCACACGGTAGAAGCATCAAGACAAACAATAGAACGCCAGTGTAAAAGAGCAAAGTATTACTCACTGCGAATAAAACCCGTCCGATCCACGTCCGTCAAAAAAGAATAATGATGAGGCAGTGAAGGAGGGACTCAGGTGGAACTAAATACAACTAATTAAACGAGGAACAGGTGTGCAGACATGGAGCAGATAGTAAAGGTGCCACAAAAGATAGAGAGCAAACAGGAAACAGTGAGAAAATAAGAGCAGCAGGACAGGAAGTGATTTCAAAGACAGGAAAAGCAAACATGATCAAAGTGTCAGTAGCACTTCTGACACATCTATATATATATTAGACCAGGGTCTCAGACACGTGAGATCTTATTTTGCGGCTCCCACGCTAATATGAAAGTTGAATGTTAGTGAGAGTTTGATATGAATGGTGCTTGACAGCGTTGTGGGCGGAGCTGAAGGAATCCACCAATCACGGTGTGCTATATGGCTCTCCAACAGTGACGTCACTTGTGTGACGCAGGCAGAGAAAGGTTTGAAATAAAGTTAAAAACGAGGATGCTGTGTTCCAAATTTAAGTTATTTGATGAATCTGAATGAGCCTATGGCTTTGTACTTTGTTTATTATGTATTCATTTCTTTGTATTCTATTTTTGTTATTTTGAATTTACAACCCCCTGGCGCTGTTTGGACTGTTTTTATAATGTTTTGTAATGTTTTATATTGTTGTTGGACTTACTGTTTGTAATTGTGGAAATTTATAAATAAAAAAAAAAAGGGTTTGAAATAAAGTTGAAAACGATGACACTGTGTTCCAAATTGAAGTTATTTAATGAATCTGAATGAGCCTATGGCTTAATTAATTTGCACTTGGTTATTATATATATATATTTTTGTATTCTATTTTTGTTACTTTGAATTTACAACCCCCTGGCGCTGTTTGGACTGTTTTTATATTTTTTTGTAATGTTTTATACTGTTTTTGGACTATTTTGATTATTGTTTCTCATCTGTTTGTTATTGTTGAAATTTGTAAATAAACATTTAAAAAAAAAGTTTGAAATAAAGTGGTCCTCGTGTAAAACTAGAGCCTGCGTCTTTGTTATTGTAAGCGAGAGTTTATATATGTCGCCTATACTGTTTAAAAGTACAAAATAAGAAAGAGGGAGGCTGCAGTTTTACACTTTATTTAGGACGACTTTATTTACTTTCTTTCAAAAAACTCCGCTTCACTCAACCTGTCACCACTTCCGCTCCTCGGGCCTTCAAAATAAGACTCCAAGGCATATACTGTAGAAGAGCTTCTAACAGGAACTTAACATCACAAAGAGGCAAGCCCATAAAAATAGGTTACATACCTCCCCTCCTACAAAAAGAAACGTCCTCGTTTCAACACAAATAACAGGATAAGTGCAAAAACAACACAGGCAGTTAAAACAAAAACAAAAACATATTAACCTGTCCCCCCAAATATACATAGCCTCACAACACACAAAACAACAACAAAAAAATGTAACCTATGGTTTATATATGTCACTTATACTGTATAAAACCACAAAATAATGCAACCTATTTTATGGGCTTGCTTCTTTGTGATGTTAAGTTCTTGTTATAAGTTGTTATACAATATTTGCCTCGCGCTCTTATTTTGAAGTCGATAAGAGCGGAAGTGGTGAGAGGTTGAGTGGAGCGGAGGTTTTTGAAAGAAAGTAAATAAAGTGGTCCTCGTGTAAAACTGGAGCCTCCCTCGGTGTTTGTTATTTTCTACTTTTATACAGTATAGGCGACATATATAAACATCTCCGCTGCACTCATCGTGTCACCACTTCCGCTCTTAGGGCCTTCAAAGTAAGAGCTCAAGGCATATAATGTATAACAGCTTTTACCAGGAACTTCAATCATCCATCCATTTCCTACCGCTTATTCCCTTTGGGGTCGCGGGGGGCGCTGATGCCTATCTCAGCTACAATCGGGCAGAAGGCGGGATACACCCTGGACAAGTGGCCACCTCATCACTTAACATCAGAAAATGAAAGAGGCTCCGCCCCCTTCCTTCTTTCTTTGTGGCCACGCCCACTTTGGTCACGTTGACATTGATAAGGTGTCTTCATGAAGTTGATCTTCATCTCAGGACAAAAGTAAAGACTTCAAGTACTGCATCATCTCTTCCTTTACTAGTACTTGACAAAGTCACTTGGAAGTAGGAGTACATCAAAGTACAACACAAGTACCTTGCTGAAAATAACACTCATTATTAAATTGCACTACATTCACCTATTTGTTACCTAATGTTAATGTACAACATGTAAATTAAACGTACATTCTCTTTTCATTTCATAATATCAACATTTATTCACATTCAGATATTTAATGGTCACACATTCTGTTACTTATTACTTTTATTATTTATTCTTTGAAATGAAGCATTCATTCATGTATTATTCTCAACATGCATATATAAGTATTCCTTTGTTTTTATTGTACACAGTAGTCAGAGGTGGGTAGTAACGCGCTACATTTACTCCGTTACATTTACTTGAGTAACTTTTGGGATAAATTGTACTTCTACGAGTAGTTTTTATGCAACATACTTTTACTTTTACTTGAGTATATTTATAGAGAAGAAACGCTACTTTTACTCCGCTCCATTTATCTACAATCAGCTCGCTACTCGCTACTTTTTTTTTTATCGATCTATTAATGTTTGTTTTGGTTTTTCAAAGTAGGATCTACGCATGCCCGCGTTTCACCAATCACATGCAGTCACTGGTGACGTTGGACCAATCAAACAGAGCCAGGCGGTCACATGACCCGACCTAAACAAGTTGAAAAACGTATTGGGGTGTTACCATTTAGTGGTCAATTGTACAAAATATGTATTGTACTGTGCAATCTACTAATAAAAGTTTCAATCAATCGATCAAAAGTGTAAAGGAAAAAAGACACTTTTTATTTCAACCGTACTTCCCGTCAAAAGCCTAAAGACTGATCGCACAGTTCCTGTCTTCACAATAAAAGCGCCGCTCCATCGCGCCTGCGCTAACAAAATAAGAGTCTCTGAAAGCCAGAGCATACAAGCTAGCAAGCTACGGAGTTTGCCGCCAATGTATTTCTTGTAAAGTGAATAAAAACGAATATGGAAGCTGGACAAATAAGATGCCAAAAACCAACGACTTTCATGTGGTATTAGACAGATAGGAGGAACTTTTTTTCTCCTCCATTTGAAAACGTGGACGTCTGATTCCAATCAATGCAAGTCATCAGAATCAGGTAATACACCAACTTATATTCTTGTCTTCATGAAAGATAGGAATCTATGTGTTAAACATGCATGTATATTCATTAAAACACCTTTAACATGTCAACTAAAACGGCAAAATAAATAAATATAAATTATATACTGTATATATATATACACATACATATATATATATATACATTATATATATGATATGTGTGTGTATAAATTATTTGTGTGTGTATGGATGATATGTGTGTATGTGTATGTTTATATATATACATGCACTGTATATATATATATGAGGTAGATCACCTCGACTTGGTCATTAATTAAGTAATTGATAAACGTTGAAAAACTTATTGGGGTGTTAGCATTTAGTGGTCAATTGTAGGGAATATGTACTGTACTGTAAAATCTACTAATAAAAGTTTTAATCAATCAATCAATCAATGAATGCCTACTGAGGCTATGGTGCTGTTAAGTTATTGTGGCTCAATGTGCCATTTTTTAAATTTTATTTTAATGTACTATTATTTAATATATAATATTGTTTTAGTTGCTTAAGAGATATTCCTGGCTCTGAATTTGCTCGTTGCTATTTTTATGTTTTTGTGCATTATTTGTTGCCGTGATCATTAAACAAACAGGTTACTCATCAGTTACTCAGTACTTGAGTAGTTTTTTCACAACATACTTTTTACTTTTACTCAAGTAAATATTTGGGTGACTACTCCTTACTTTTACTTGAGTAATAAATTTCTAAAGTAACAGTACTCTTACTTGAGTACAATTTCTGGCTACTCTACCCACCTCTAACAGTAGTCATTTTCTACTTACAAGTACTGACTACTGTGATTACTGTTAATAAGTGAAGGGAAAGCAGGTGCCTTGCCCAAGGACACATTGGCACTGACTCGGATGGCAGAAGCGGGGATCGAACCTGGAACCCTTCCAGTTGCTCTACC
>NC_084630.1:47317067-47444567 GCF_033978795.1 Nerophis ophidion | reverse complement strand
GTACACAAACCACAGTGTATGTACACAAACTACAGTGTATGTACACAAACCACAGTGTATGTACCACTAGTAGTACACAAACCACAGTGTATGTACACAAACCACAGTGTATGTACACAAACCACAGTGTATGTACACAAACCACAGTGTATGTACCACTAGTAGTACACAAACCACAGTGTATGTACACAAACCACAGTGTATGTACACAAACCACAGTGTATGTACACAAACCACAGTGTATGTACACAAACCACAGTGTATGTACACAAACCACAGTGTATGTACCACTAGTAGTACACAAACCACAGTGTATGTACCACTAGTAGTACACAAACCACAGTGTATGTACACAAACCACAGTGTATGTACACAAACCACAGTGTATGTACACAAACCACAGTATATGTACACAAACCACAGTGTATGTACACAAACCACAGTGTATGTACCACTAGTAGTACACAAAACACAGTGTATGTACACAAACCACAGTGTATGTACCACTAGTAGTACACAAACCACAGTGTATGTACACAAACCACAGTGTATGTACACAAACCACAGTGTATGTACACAAACCACAGTATATGTACACAAACCACAGTGTATGTACACAAACCACAGTGTATGTACCACTAGTAGTACACAAACCACAGTGTATGTACCACTAGTAGTACACAAACCACAGTGTATGTACACAAACCACAGTGTATGTACCACTAGTAGTACACAAACCACAGTGTATGTACACAAACCACAGTGGTACAAAACATGTATTTAATATTAATACACTAAACAAGTATTTAATATTTACACATTAAACATATATTTAATAATCATATACCAAACATATATTTAATATTATACTAATTATATATTTAATACTCATACAGTAAACATGTATTTAATAATCATATGCTAAACATATATTTAGTGTTTATATAGTAATCATATATTTAACATTCATACAGTAAACATGTATTTATTATTCTCTAAATAAGGTGCACTCAGAAATAATTAATTTCTTTGTGTGCAGTTGCGGCAGAAGTCCACTGGAGGGCATACGTTCCCTCTTTATAAATCTGGTCATTCATACACTAAACAGGAATTTGAAATTCATCCACTAAACATGTAATAAATCATTATACACTAAACATATAATTAATTTATACGCCAAACATGTATTTAATATGAATACACTGAACATGTATTTAATATTAATACACTAAATATGTATTTAATATTAATACACTAACCATGTATTTAATATTTATACACTAAACATCTATTTAATAATCATATACTAAACATATATTTAATTATATACGAATCATTTATTTAATATTCATACAGTTAACATGTATTTAATATTTATACAGTAAACATGTATTTAATATTCATACACTAAACATGTATTTAATATTTATACACTAAATATGTATATAATAATCATATACTAAACATATATTTATATATATACTAATTATATATTTAATATTCATACACTAAAAATGTATTTAATATTCATACACTAAACATGTATTTAATATTTATACACTAAACATGTATTTAATAATCATATACTAAACATATATTTAATTATATACTAATATTATATTTAATATTCAAATACTAAACATATATTTATTCATATACTAATCATATTTTTAATATTGATACAGTAAACATGTATTTATCATTTTTACACTAAACATGTATTTAATAATACTATACTAGACATTATTAAATTTAATAATCCTATACTAGACATGGGCTTCACAGTGGCAGAGGGGTTAGTGCGTCTGCCTCACAATACGAAGGTCCTGCAGTCCTGGGTTCAATCCCGGGCTCGGGATCTTTCTGTGTGGAGTTTGCATGTTCTCCCCGTGAATGCGTGGGTTCCCTCCGGGTACTCCGGCTTCCTCCCACCTCCAAAGACATGCACCTGGGGATAGGCCCCTCCCACCTCCAAAGAAATGCACCTGTGGATAGGCCCCACCCACCTCCAAAAACATGCACCTGGGGATAGGCCCCTCCCACCTCCAAAGACATGCACCTGGGGATAGGCCCCTCCCACCTCCAAAGATATGCCCCTGGGGATAGGCCCCTCCCACCTCCAAAGACATGCACCTGGGGATAGGCCCCTCCCACCTCCAAAGACATGCACCTGGGGATAGGCCCCTCCCACCTCCAAAGACATGCCCCTGGGGATAGGCCCCTCCCACCTCCAAAGACATGCCCCTGGGGATAGGCCCCTCCCACCTCCAAAGACATGCACCTGGGGATAGGCCCCTCCCACCTCCAAAGACATGCACCTGGGGATAGGTTGATTGGCAACACAAAATTGGCCCTAGTGTGTGAATGTGAGTGTGAATGTTGTCTGTCTATCTGTGTTGGCCCTGCGATGAGGTGGCGACTTGTCCAGGGTGTACCCCGCCTTCCGCCCGATTGTAGCTGAGATAGGCGCCGCGCCCCCCGTGACCCCAAAAGGGAATAAGCGGTAGAAAATGGATGGATGGATGGATAAACATGTATTTAATATTCATACACTAAACATGTATTTAATAATCATATACTAAACACATATTTAATATTCATATACTAATCATATTTTTTGAATATCCATACAGTAAACATTGCGGCAGAAGTCCATTGGAGGGCGCACGTTCCCTCTTCATAAATCTGGTCATTCATACATTAAACAGGAATTTGATATTCATCCACCAAACATGTATTAAATAATTATACACTAAACATATATTTCATTTATATGCTAAACATGTATTTAATATTCACACACTAAACATGTATTTAATATTAATACACTAAACATGTATTGATTATTCATACATTAAACATGTATTTAATATTTATACACTAAACATGTATTTAATATTCACACAATAAACATGTATTTAATATTCATACACTAAACATGTATTTAATATTCAATCAATCAATCAATGTTTATTTATATAGCCCCAAATCACAAATGTCTCAAAGGACTGCACAAATCATTACGACTACAACATCCTCGGAAGAACCCACAAAAGGGCAAGGAAAACTCACACCCAGTGGGCAGGGAGAATTCACATCCAGTGGGACGCCAGTGACAATGCTGACTATGAGAAACCTTGGAGAGGACCTCAGATGTGGGCACCCCCCCCCCCCCCCCCCCCCCCCCCCCCCCTCTAGGGGACCGAAAGCAATGGATGTCGAGCGGGTCTAACATGATACTGTGAAAGTTCAATCCATAGTGGCTCCAAGACAGCAGTGAGAGTCCCGTCCACAGGAAACCATCTCAAGCGGATCAGCAGCGTAGAGATGTCCCCAACCGATACAGGCGAGCGGTCCATCCTGGGTCCCGACGAGCGGTCCATCCTGGGTCTCGACTCTGGACAGTCAGTACTTCATCCATGGTCATCGGACCGGACCCCCTCCACAAGGGAGGGGGGGACATAGGAGAAAGAAAAGAAGCGGCAGATCAACTGGTCTAAAAAGGAGGTCTATTTAAAGGCTAGAGTATACAGATGAGTTTTAAGATGAGACTTAAATGCTTCTACTGAGGTAGCATCTCGAACTGTTACCGGGAGGGCATTCCAGAGTACTGGAGCCCGAACGGAAAACGCTCTATAGCCCGCAGACTTTTTTTGAGCTCTAGGAATCACTAATAAGCCGGAGTCTTTTGAACGCAGATTTCTTGCCGGGACATACGGTACAATACAATCGGCAAGATAGGCTGGAGCTAGACCGTGTAGTATTTTATACGTAAGTAGTAAAACCTTAAAGTCACATCTTAAGTGCACAGGAAGCCAGTGCAGGTGAGCCAGTATAGGTATATATGTATGTATATATGTATATAAAGGTATATACAGTACAGGCGTAATATGATCAAACTTTCTTGTTCTTGTCAAAAGTCTAGCAGCCGCATTTTGTACCAACTGTAATCTTTTAATGCTAGACATGGGGAGACCCCAAAATAATACGTTACAGTAATCGAGACGAGACGTAACAAACGCATGGATAATGATCTCAGCGTCTTTAGTGGACAGAATGGAGCGAATTTTAGCGATATTACGGAGATGAAAGAAGGCCGTTTTAGTAACGCTTTTAATGTGTGACTCAAAGGAGAGAGTTGGGTCGAAGATAATACCCAGATTTTTTACAGAGTCACCTTGTTTTATTATTTGGTTGTCAAATGTTAAAGTTGTATTATTAAATAGAGGTCGGTGTCTAGCAGGACCGATAATCAGCATTTCCGTTTTTTTGGCATTAAGTTGCAAAAAGTTAGCGGACATCCATTGTTTAATTTCATTAAGACACGCTTCCAACTGACTACAGTCCGGCGTGTTGGTCAGCTTTAGGGGCATGTAGAGTTGGGTGTCATCAGCATAACAGTGAAAGCTAATACCGTATTTGCGTATGACGTCACCTAGCGGCAGCATGTAGATGCTGAAGAGTACAGGGCCAAGGACCGAACCCTGGGGAACTCCACACGTTACCTTAACATAGTCCGAGGTCACACTGTTATAGGAGACGCACTGCATCCTATCAGTAAGATAAGAGTTAAACCATGACAGGGCTGAGTCTGACATACCAATTCGTATTTTGATACGTTCTAATAAAATATTATGATCGACGGTATCGAAAGCAGCGCTAAGATCGAGGAGCAGCAACATAGATGACGCATCAGAGTCCATCGTTAGCAATAGATCATTAGTCATTTTTGCGAGGGCTGTCTCCGTGGAGTGATTTGCCCTGAAACCGGATTGAAAGGTTTCACATAGATTGTTAAACGCTAAGTGCTCATTTAGCTGCTCTGCAACAATTTTTTCGAGGATTTTTGAAATAAAGGGAAGGTGAGACACCGGTCGGTAGTTTACCATGAGGTCAGGATCGAGGTTAGGTCTTTTAAGGAGAGGATGAATAACCGCTTTTTTGAATGCAACGGGAACAGTGCCCGAGGAAAGTGATAAGTTTATAATATTTAGCACTGATGGACCTAATAATACAAAAAGCTCCTTGATAAGTTTCCCAGGAAGTGGGTCAAGTAAACATGTTGTTTGTTTTATTCCATTTACACGTTGTAACAATCCTTCTAATGTTATTTCATCAAAACGAGAGAAACTATTTTGGATATTTGCAGTATCCGCCGTATATACAATCGTATCTGTGTTACTATAACCCCGTTGTAGCTGGGACGCATTGTCTTTAATCTCCTTTCTAATAAGTTCAATTTTCTTATTAAAGAACTTCATAAAGTCATCTGCCGAATGGGTGGAGCTACTGGAAGGAGTCCCTTGTTGGGTTAGCGATGCTACTGTACTAAACAAAAATTTATACATACACTAAACATGTATTTAATATTTATACACTAAACATGTATTTAATATTCATACACTAAACATGTATTTAATATTTATACACTAAACATGTATTTAATATTTATACATCAAACATTATTTTACTATTTGTACACTAAACATGTATTTAATATTTATACACTAAACATGTTTTTAATATTTATACACTAAACATGTATTTAATATTTATACACTAAACATTATTTTACTATTTATACACTAAACATGTATTTAATATTCATACACTAAACATGTATTTAATATTGATACACTAAACATGTATTTAATATTAATACACTAAATATGTATTCAATATTTATACACTAAACATGTATTTAATATTTATACACTAAACATGTTTTAAATATTAATACACTAAACATGTATTAAATATTTATACACTCAACATGTATTTAATATTTATACACTAAACATGTATTTAATATTTATACACTAAACATGTTTTTAATGTTAATACACTAAACATGTTTTTAATATTAATACACTAAACATGTATTTAATATTTATACACTAAACATGTATTTAATGATCATATACTAAACATATATTTAATGTTCATACAGTAATCATATATTTAACATTCATACAGTAAACATGTATTTAATATTCTCTAAATAAGACACACTCGGAAATCCATCCATCCATCCATTTTCTACCGCTTATTCCCTTTCGGGGTCGCGGGGGGCGCTGGCGCCTATCTCAGCTACAATCGGGCGGAAGGCAGGGTACACCCTGGACAAGTCGCCACCTCATCGCAGGGCCAACACAAATAGACAGACAACATTCACACTCACATTCACACACTAGGGCCAATCTTTAGTGTTGCCAATCAACCTATCCCCAGGTGCATGTCTTTGGAAGTGGGAGGGGCCTATCCCCAGGTGCATGTTTTTGGAAGTGGGAGGAAGCCGGAGTACCCGGAGGGAACCCACGCATTCACGGGGAGAACATGCAAACTCCACACAGAAAGATCCCGAGCCTGGATTTGAACCCAGGACTGCAGGACCTTCGTATTGTGAGGCAGTTGCAGCAGAAGTCCACAGGAGGGCGCACGTTCCCTCTTCATAAATCTGGTCCTCTCTCTCTCTTTTTCCTTTTTTTTTTTGTTTCTTTTATTTTTTTTACACAAGTTTGGTTTCTCATACAATTATATTTATACACTAAATATTTATTTAATATTTATACACTAAACATGTATTTAATATTTATACACTAAACATTATTTTACTATTTGTACACTATACATGTATTATTCATACACTAAACATGTATTTAATATTTATACACTAAACAAATATTTAATATTAATACACTAAACATGTATTTAATATTAATACACTAAACATGTATTTAATATTCATACATTAAACATGTATTTAATATTAATACACTAAACATGTATTTAATAATCATATACTAAACATATATTTAATGTTTGTATAGTAATCATATATTTAATATTCATACAGTAAACATGTATTTATTATTCTGTAAATAAGGTGCACTCAGAAATAATTTATTTTTTTGTGTGCAGTTGCAACAGAAGTCCACTGGAGGGCGCACGTTCCCTCTTTATAAATCTGGTCCTCTCTCTCTTTTTCCTTTTTTTTTTAATTCTTTTATTTTTCTACATAAGTTTGGTTTCTCATACACTTATATTTATACACTAACCATGTATTTAATATTTATACACTAAACATGTATTTAATATTCATACACTAAACATGTATTTAATATTCATACACTAAACATGTATTTAATATTAATACACTAAACATGTATTTAATATTCATACACTAAACATGTATTTAATATTTGTACACCAAACATGTATTTAATATTCATACACTAAACATGTTTTTAATAATAATACACTAAACATGTATTTAATATTTATACACTAAAAATGTTTTTAATATTCATACACTAAACATGTATTTAATATTAATACACTAAACTTGTATTTAATAATTATACACTAAACATGTATTTAATATTTATACACTAAACATGTATTTAATATTCATACACTAAACATGTATTTAATATTCATACACTAAACATGTATTTAATATTCATACACTAAACATGTATTTAATATTAATACACTAAATATGTATTTAATATTTATACGCTAAACATGTATTTAATATTTATACACTAAACATGTTTTAAATATTAATACACTAAACATGTATTAAATAGTTATACACTAAACATGTATTAAATATTTATACACTAAACATGTATTTAATATGTATACACTAAACATGTATTTAATATTCATACACTAAACATGTTTTTAATGTTAATACACTAAACATGTTTTTAATGTTAATACATTAAACATGTTTTTAATATTAATACACTAAACATGTATTTAATATTCATACATTAAACATGTATTTAATATTAATACACTAAACATGTATTTAATAATCATATACTAAACATATATTTAATGTTCATACAGTAATCATATATTTAACATTTATACAGTAAACACGTATTTAATATTCTCTAAATAAGACACACTCGGAAATAATTTATTTTTTTGTGTGCAGTTGCAGCAGAAGTCCACTGGAGGGCGCACGTTCCCTCTTTATAAATCTGGTCCTCTCTCTCTCTTCTTCCTTTTTTTTTTAATTCTTTTATTTTTCTACATAAGTTTGGTTTCTCATACACTTATATTTATACACTAACCATGTATTTAATATTTATACACTAAACATGTATTTAATATTCATACACTAAACATGTATTTAATATTAAAACACTAAACATGTATTTAATATTCATACACTAAACATGAATTTAATATTTATACACCAAACATGTATTTAATATTCATACACTAAACATGTTTTTAATAATAATACACTAAACATGTATTTAATATTTATACACTAAAAATGTTTTTAATATTCATACACTAAACATGTATTTAATATTAATACACTAAACTTGTATTTAATATTTATACACTAAACATGTATTTAATATTTATACACTAAAAATGTTTTTAATATTCATACACTAAACATGTATTTAATATTAATACACTAAACATGTATTTAATATTTATACACTAAACATGTATTTAATATTTATACACTAAACATGTATTTAATATTCATACACTAAACATGTATTTAATATTCATACACTAAACATGTATTTAATATTAATACACTAAATATGTATTTAATATTTATACGCTAAACATGTATTTAATATTTATACACTAAACATGTTTTAAATATTAATACACTAAACATGTATTAAATGGTTATACACTAAACATGTATTAAATATTTATACACTAAACATGTATTTAATATGTATACACTAAACATGTATTTAATATTCATACACTAAACATGTTTTTAATGTTAATACACTAAACATGTTTTTAATGTTAATACATTAAACATGTTTTTAATATTAATACACTAAACATGTATTTAATATTTATACACTAAACATGTATTTAATGATCATATACTAAACATATATTTAATGTTCATACAGTAATCATATATTTAACATTCATACAGTAAACATGTATTTAATATTCTCTAAATAAGACACACTCGGAAATAATTTATTTTTTTGTGTGCAGTTGCAGCAGAAGTCCACAGGAGGGCGCACGTTCCCTCTTCATAAATCTGGTCCTCTCTCTCTCTTTTTCCTTTTTTTTTGTTTCTTTTATTTTTTTTACATAAATTTGGTTTCTCATACAATTATATTTATACACTAAATATGTATTTAATATTTATACACTAAACATGTATTTAATATTCATACACTAAACATGTATTTAATATTCATACACTAAACATGTATTTAATATTTATACACTAAACATGTATTTAATATTCATACACTAACCATGTATTTAATATTTATACACTAAACATGTATTTAATATTTATACACTAAACATGTATTTAATATTCATACACTAACCATGTATTTAATATTCATACACTAAACATGTATTTAATATTCATACACTAACCATGTATTTAATATTTATACACTAAACATGTATTTAATATTTATACACTAAACATGTATTTAATATTCATACACTAACCATGTATTTAATATTCATACACTAAACATGTATTTAATATTTATACAATAAACATGTATTTAATATTCATACACTAACCATGTATTTAATATTTATACTTTAAACATGTATTTAATATTCATACACTAACCATGTATTTAATATTTATACTTTAAACATGTATTTAATATTAATACACTAAACATGTATTTAATATTCATACACTAAACATGTATTTAATATTCATACACTAAACATGTATTTAATATTTATACTTTAAACATGTATTTAATATTCATACACTAAACATGTATTTAATATTTATACACTAAAAATGTATTTATTATTCATACACTAAACATGTATTTAAAAATGATACACTAAACATGTATTTAATATTAATACACTAAATATGTATTTAATATTTATACACTAAACATGCATTTAATATTAATACACTAAACATGTATTTAATATTTATACACTAAACATGTATTTAATATTTATACACTAAACATGTATTTAATATTCATACACTAAACATGTATTTAATATTTATACTTTAAACATGTATTTAATATTCATACACTAAACATGTATTTAATATTTATACACTAAAAATCTATTTATTATTCATACACTAAACATGTATTTAAAAATGATACACTAAACATGTATTTAATATCAATACACTAAATATGTATTTAATATTTATACACTAAACATGCATTTAATATTAATACACTAAACATGTATTTAATATTTATACACTAAACATGTATTTAATATTTATACATTAAACATTAATTTACTATTTGTACACTAAACATGGATTTAATATTTATACATTAAACATTAATTTACTATTTGTACACTAAACATGGAGTTAATATTTAATATCTAGCTGCTGTGTTGGATCCGCTCTGGACTGGACTCTCGCGACTGTGTTGGATCCATTATGGATTGATCTTTCACAGTATCATGTTCTCATAGTCATCATTGTCACCGACGTCCCACTGGGTCATTATTGTCACCAATGTCCCACTGGGTGTGAGTTTTCCTTGCCCTTATGTGGGCCTACCGAGGATGTCGTGGTGGTTTGTGCAGCCCTTTGAGACACTAGTGATTTAGGGCTATATAAGTAAACATTGATTGATTGATTGATTGATTGATACACTAAACATGTATTTAATATTCATACACTAAACATGTATTTAATATTTATACACTAAACATGTATTTAATATTTATATACTAAACATGTATTTAATATTCACACAGTAAACATGTATTTAATATTTATATACTAAACATTATTTTACTATTTGTACACTATACATGTATTATTCATACACTAAACATGTATTTAATATTTATACACTAAACAAGTATTTAATATTAATACACTAAACATGTATTTAATATTTATACACTAAACATGTATTTAATATTCATATACTAAACATTATTTTACTATTTGTACACTATACATGTATTATTCATACACTAAACATGTATTTAATATTTATACACTAAACAAGTATTTAATATTAATACACTAAACATGTATTTAATATTTATACACTAAACATGTATTTAATATTAATACACTAAACATGTATTTAATATTCATACACTAAACATGTATTTAATATTTATACATTAAACATGTATTTAATATTTATACACTAACCATGTATTTAATATTAATACACTAAACATGTATTTAATATTCATACACTAAACATGTATTTAATATCTATACATTAAACATGTATTTAATATTCATACACTAAACATGTATTTAATAATTATACACTAAAAATGTATTTATTATTCATACACTAAACATGTATTTAAAAATGATACACTAAACATGTATTTAATATTAATACACTAAACATGTATTTAATATTTATACACTAAACATGTATTTAATATTTATACATTAAATATTAATTTACTATTTGTACACTAAACATGGATTTAATATTCATACACTAAACATATATTTAATATTCATACACTAAACATGTATTTAATATTAATACACTAAACATGTATTTAATATTTATATACTAAACATGTATTTAATATTCACACAGTAAACATGTATTTAATATTTATACACTAAACATGTATTTAATATTCATACACTAAACATGTATTTAATATTTATATACTAAACATTAATTTAATATTTATACACTAAACATGTATTTAATATTCATACACTAAACATGTATTTAATATTTATATACTAAACATGTATTTAATAATCATATACTAAACAAATTTAATATTCATATAATAATCATATTTTTAATATTAATACACTAAACATGTATTTAATATTTATACACTAAACATGTATTTAATATTAATACACTAAACATGTATTTAATATTCATACACTAAACATGTATTTAATATTTATACAATAAACATGTATTTAATATTTATACACTAACCATGTATTTAATATTAATACACTAAACATGTATTTAATATTCATACACTAAACATGCATTTAATATTCATACACTAAACATGTATTTAATATCCATACATTAAACATGTATTTAATATTCATACACTAAACATGTATTTAATAATTATACACTAAAAATGTATTTATTATTCATACACTAAACATGTATTTAAAAATGATACACTAAACATGTATTTAATATTAATACACTAAACATGTATTTAATATTTATACACTAAACATGTATTTAATATTTATACATTAAACATTAATTTACTATTTGTACACTAAACATGGATTTAATATTTATACACTAAACATATATTTAATATTCATACACTAAACATGTATTTAATATTAATACACTAAACATGTATTTAATATTTATATACTAAACATGTATTTAATATTCACACAGTAAACATGTATTTAATATTTATACACTAAACATGTATTTAATATTCATACACTAAACATGTATTTAATATTCATACACTAAACATGTATTTAATATTCATACACTAAACATGTATTTAATATCTATACATTAAACATGTATTCAATATTCATACACTAAACATGTATTTAATAATTATACACTAAAAATTTATTTATTATTAATACACTAAACATGTATTTAATATTTATATACTAAACATGTATTTAATATTCACACAGTAAACATGTATTTAATATTTATACACTAAACATGTATTTAATATTCATACACTAAACTTGTATTTAATATTTATATACTAAACATTAATTTAATATTTATACACTAAACATGTATTTAATATTCATACACTAAACATGTATTTAATATTTATATACTAAACATGTATTTAATAATCATATACTAAACAAATTTAATATTCATATAATAATCATATTTTTAATATTAATACAGTAAACATGTATTCATTATCCTCTAAATAAGGCACACTCGGAAATAATTAATTTATTTTTGTGCAGTTTCGGCAGAAGTCCACTGGAGGGCGCACGTTCCCTCTTTATAAATCCGGTCCTCTCTCTCTCTCTTTTTCCTTTTGTTTTTGTTACGTTTATTTTTTTTTTTTTACATAAGTCTGGTTTCTCATTCACTTATATTTATACACTAAACATGTATTTAATATTTATACACTAAACATGTATTTAATATTTATACACTAAACATGTATTTAATATTTATACACTAAACGTGTATTTAATATTTATATACTAAACATGTATTCAATATTTATACACTAAACATGTATTTAATATTTTTATATATTAAAAATGTATTTAATATTCATACACTAAACATGTATTTAATATTTATACACTAAACATGTATTTAATATTTTTATATATTAAACATGTATTTAATATTCACACACTAAACATGTATTTAATATTTATACACTAAACATGTATTTGATTGATTGATTTAATATTTATATACTAAACATGTATTTAATATTTATATACTAAACATGTATTTAATATTCTTACACTAAACATGTATTTAATATTCATACACTAAACATGTATTTAATATTTATACACTAAACGTATTTAATATTAATACACAAAAATGTATTTAATATTTATACAGTAAACATGTATTTAATATTCATACACTAAACATGTATTTAATATTTATACACTGAACATCTATTTAGTATAATACACTAAACATGTATTTATTTCATTTTCAATTCAATTCATTTCATTTTTATTTGTCTCATTCATTGATGTGCATTTAGAATGATTCATAATTATATCAAAATTATACAATTTAAATTCACACAATTCCTTAGAAGGAGCAGGATGAAGAAAATCTTATAATTTCCTGCCCCCTTTGACATAGTACATTATCTGACTTCATGAATATCATTGAATAGACTAAACATGTATTTAATATTCATACACTAAACATGTCTTTAATATTTATACACTAAACGTATTTAATATTAATACACAAAAATGTATTTAATATTTATACACTAAACATGTATTTAATATTTATACACTAAACATGTATTTAATAATCATACACTAAACATATATTTAATGTTTATATAGTAATCATATATTTAACATTCTTACAGTAAACATGTATTTATTATTCTCTAAATAAGGCACACTCGGAAATAATTAATTTATATGTGTGCAGTTGCGGCAGAAGTCCACTGGAGGGCGCACATTCCCTCTTCATAAATCTGGTCATTCATACACTAAACAGGAATTTGATATTCATCCACCAAACATGTATTAAATTATTATACACTAAACATATATTTAATTTATACGCCAAACATGTATTTAATATTTATACACCAAAAAAGTATTTAATATTTATAAATAAATAAATGATAAATGGGTTGTACTTGTATAGCGCCTTTCTACCTTCAAGGTACTCAAAGCGCTTTTGACACCACTTCCACATTTACCCATTTACACACACATTCGCACACTGATGGAGGGAGCTGCCATGCAAGGCGCCAACCAGCACCCATCAGGAGCAAGGGTGAAGTGTCTTGCTCAGGACACAACGGACAGGAATTTGATATTCATCCACCAAACATGTATTACATAATTATACACTAAACATATATTTAATTTATACACCAAACATGTATTTAATATATATACAGTAAACATTTGTTTAATATTTATACACTAAAAACGTATTTAATATTTACACACTAAACATGTATTTAATATTCATACACTAAACATGTATTTAATATTTATACACTAAACATTTGTTTAATATTTATACACTAAAAACGTATTTAATATTTACACACTAAACATGTATTTAATATTCATACACTAAACATGTTTTTAATATTTATACACTAAACATTTAATATTTACACACTAAACATGTATTTAATATTTATACACTAAACATGTATTTAATATTTATACACTAAACATTTAATATTTACACACTAAACATATATTTAATATTTATACACTAAACATGTATTTAATATTTATACACTAAACATTTGTTTAATATTTACACACTAAACATGTATTTAATATTTATACACTGAACATGTATTTAGCAGAGGTGGGACCAAGTCATTGTTTTGCAAGTCACAAGTAAGTCTTAAGTCTTTGTCCTCAAGTCTCGAGTCAAGTCCCGAGTCAGAACAGGCAAGTCCCGAGTCAAGTCCAAAGTCAAGACTAGAAAGTCTCAAGTTAAGTCCCAAGTCCTGCATTTTGAGTTTCGAGTCCTTTCAAGTCATTTTAATCACAGACTAATAAAATTACACGGATTGTTCATGTTTTTAAAATGCTGTATTTATCTATTAAAACCAAGTGCATTTGAAATTGCAGGAAAAAAAACAGTGCTGACATTGCAACTCATAATAGCAATATTAACCAGTCATTTTAAACATTTAACTCATTGCTTTACAGAATAAAAACATTTGGAAAAACAAGTTCAACTGTACTTATTTGCACAAAAGTGTTAACATTGTATTTCCAATTCATATTGCATTGGAACTAGTTTCACTGCAGTTTCTATCCTGTTCTTACCTTATCTCATTGATCTCATCTCATTCTGTTTGTGTGTTGATGTGTGCGTACACATGAAAAACATCACAAATACATGAAAATAACAATGAAGAGAGTTGTACTTTTTAGATGTCAGAGCCCTATGCAATATGTACACATATTCTTAATATAGTATACATTTTAACTGACCTTTATTTGACTATGTTTGTCTTTTTGTAGGTGGCTAAAATACGCGGTGCTGCTGACCGCCGTCTAACGTTGCGTTACTGTGTGTGATACATTCCTAACGTAACGTTATGTGTAGGTACCTCATGCAACCCTGCTTAAAAAAAATCACTTGACAAAAAGTATGAATAAGGTAGCAAACTGCAGTGGATGCAACAGATTGCCGTGTTTGCAATGACGTTATAACCATAGACATCTTATAAGTAGACGCCGCATTGGCTGCTGTGACGCGAGCAATTTGGCCGCCATCTTGAAAAGGTGATGAGGAGCCGGCGAGCAGCCTAAACTGACAGTTGACAGGTAGAAAACAAAGATGCCGGGCGGTGTTCAGCAGTTTCCTGTTAAAATGAGCGGACTGTTGAAAAATAGGAATTGGGGGATTACTTTTCACAAGTAAGATTTAACATTAACGTACTATTGCCTTCCGCCTGAATGTAGCTGAGACAGGCACCAGCGCCCCCTGTGACGCCAAAGGGAATAAGCGGTAGAAAATGGATGGATGGATGGTTGTATTTTGTGAAAAGAATATCACCACAGAGTTGTGAAGGAGCAAAGATCTTCAATATTTGTATGTGAAAATCACAAAGAAATCTTCTGGGGGAGGATGACCCCGCCCCTACAGGTATTTGCTTTACAAACTTTCAGGCCCACCTAAAACAAAATTCACCAGTCGCCACTGATTATGATGCATTCTCATTTTAGGCAAAATATAAGACGATACTTTCTTAACAGTATGTATGTATCCAGGAATAAGTCTTCAAGTAACAATATTCAAATACTAACATTGTTGGGTAAAACAGAATTTAGTTTTATTCTGAATCCAGTCAAACAGATTGGTGGTTTTAGCTGATATAAAAACTTACAGGTTAAAGTAAAGTAGCAATGATTGTCAAACACACACTAGGTATGGTGAAATCTGTCTTCTGCATTTGACCCATCCCCTTGTTCACCCCTTGGGAGGTGAGGGGAGCAGTGGGCGCCCGGGAATCCTTTTGGCTGATTTAACCCCCAATTCCAAGCCTTGATGCTGAGTGCTAAGCAGGGAGGTAATGGCTCCCATTTTTATAGTCTTTGGTATGACTTGGCGTGTTAATATATGTTTATGTTGAAGTATTTGGCAGACGCATTAATCCAAAGTCCATCCATCCATCCATCCATCCATCATCTTCCGCTTATCCGAGGTCGGGTCGCGGGGGCAGCAGCCTAAGCAGGGAAGCCCAGACTTCCCTCTCCCCAGCCACTTCGTCTAGCTCTTCCCGGGGGATCCCGAGGCGTTCCCAGGCCAGCCGGGAGACATAGTCTTCCCAACGTGTCCTGGGTATTCCCCGTGGCCTCCTACCAGCTGGACGTGCCCTAAACACCTCCCTAGGGAGGCGTTCGGGTGGCATCCTGACCAGATGCCCGAACCACCTCATCTGACTCCTCTCGATGTGGAGGAGCAGCGGCTTTACTTTGAGTTCCTCCCGGATGACAGAGCCTCTCACCCTATCTCTAAGGGAGAGACCCGCCACCCGGCGGAGGAAACTCATTTCGGCCGCTTGTACCCGTGATCTTATCCTTTCGGTCATGACCCAAAGCTCATGACCATAGGTGAGGATGGGAACGTAGATCGACCGGTAAATTGAGAGCTTTGCCTTCCGGCTCAGCTCCTTCTTCACCACAACGGATTGATACAACGTCCGCATTACTGAAGACGCCGGACCGATCCGCCTGTCGATCTCACGATCCACTCTTCCCCCACTCGTGAACAAGACACCTAGGTACTTGAACTCCTCCACTTGGGGCAGGGTCTCCTCCCTATCCCGGAGATGGCACTCCACCCTTTTCCGGGTGAGAACCATGGACTCGGACTTGGAGGTGCTGATTTTCATTCCGGTCGCTTCGCACTCGGCTGCGAACCGATCCAGTGAGAGCTGAAGATCCCGGCCAGATGAAGCTATCAGGACTACATCATCTGCAAAAAGCAGAGACCTAATCCCGTGGCCACCAAACCGGATCCCCTCAACGCCTTGGCTGCGCCTAGAAATTATGTCCATAAAAGTTATGAACAGAATGGGTGACAAAGGACAGCCTTGGCGGACTCCAACCCTCACTGGAAACGTGTCCGACTTACTGCCAGCAATGCGGACCAAGCTCTGACACTGATCATACAGGGAGCGGACTGCCACAATAAGACAGTCCGGTACCCCATACTCTCTGAGCACTCCCCACAGGACTTCCCGAGGGACACGGTCGAATGCCTTCTCCAAGTCCACAAAGCACATGTAGACTGGTTGGGCAAACTCCCATGCACCCTCAAGAACCCTGCCGAAAGTATAGAGCTGGTCCACAGTTCCACGACCTGGACGAAAACCACACTGTTCCTCCTGTATCCGAGGTTCGACTATCCGGCGAAGCCTCCTCTCCAGTACACCTGGATAAACCTTACCGGGAAGGCTGAGGAGTGTGATCCCACGATAGTTGGAACACACCCTCCGGTCCCCCTTCTTAAAGAGAGGGACCACCACCCCGGTCTGCCAATCCAGAGGTACCGCCCCCCGATGTCCATGCGATGCTGCAGAGTCTTGTCAACCAAGACAGCCCCGCAACATCCAGAGCCTTAAGGAACTCCGGGCGGGTCTCATCCACCCCCGGGGCCTTGCCGCCGAGGAGCTTTTTAACTACCTCAGCGACCTCAGCCCCAGAAATAGGAGAGTCCACCACAGATTCCCCAGGCACCGCTTCCTCAAAGGAAGAGGTGTTGGTGGGATTGAGGAGGTCTTCGAAGTATTCCCTCCACCGATCCACAACATACGCAGTCGAAGTCAGCAGAACACCATCCGCACCACACACGGTGTTGATAGTGCACTGCCTCCCCTTCCTGAGGCGGCATATGGTGGTCCAGAATCGCTTCGAAGCCGCCCGGAAGTCGTTTTCCATGGCTTCCCCGAACTCTTCCCATGTCCGAGTTTTTGCCTCCCCAACCGCTAAAGCTGCACACCGCTTGGCCCGTCGGTACCCGTCCACTGCCTTCGGAGTCCTATGAGCCAAAAGAACCCGATAGGACCCCTTCTTCAGCTTGACAGCATCCCTCACCGCTGGTGTCCACCAACGGGTTCTGGGATTACCGCCACGACAGGCACCAATAACCTTGCGGCCACAGCTCCAATCAGCCACCTCGACAATAGAGGTTCGGAACATGGTCCACTTGGACTCAATGTCCCGCACCTCCCTCGTGACATGTTCAAAGTTCTCCCGGAGGTGTGAATTGAAACTCTCTCTGACAGGAGACTCTGCCAGACGTTCCCAGCAGGCCCTCACAATGCGCTTGGGCCTGCCAGGTCTGTCCGGCATCCTCCCCCACCATCGCAGCCAAGTCACCACCAGGTGGTGATCGGTAGAAAGCTCCGCCCCTCTCTTCACCCGAGTGTCCAAAACATGAGGCTGCAAATCCGATGACACAACTACAAAGTCGCTCATGGAACTGCGGCCTAGGGTGTCCTGGTGCCAAGTGCACATATGGACACCCTTATGTTTGAACATGGTGTTTGTTATGGACAATCCGTGACGAGCACAAAAGTCCAATAACAAAACACCACTCGGATTCAGATCCGGGCGACCATTCTTCCCAATCACGCCTCCCCAGGTTTCACTGTCGTTGCCAACATGAGCGTTGAAGTCCCCCAGTAGGACAAGGGAATCACCCGGGGGAGCACTTTCCAGTACTCCCTCGAGTGTACCCAAAAAGGGTGGGTATTCTGAACTGCTGTTTGGTGCATAAGCACAAACAACAGTCAGGACCCGTCCCCCCACCCGAAGGCGAAGGGAAGCTACCCTTTCGTCCACTGGGTTGAACTCAAACGTGCAGGCTTTGAGTCGGGGGGCAACAAGAATTGCCACCCCAGCCCGTCGCCTCTCACTGCCGGCAACGCCAGAGTGGAAGAGGGTCCAATCCCTCTCGAAAGAACTGGTTCCAGAGCCCTTGCTGTGCGTCGAGGTGAGTCCGACTATATCCAGCCGGAACTTCTCTACCTCGTGGACTAGCTCAGGTTCCTTCCCCCCCAGTGAGGTGACGTTTTACGTCCCAAGAGCTAGCTTTTGTAGCCGAGGATCGGACCGCCAAGTGCCCTGCCTTCGGCTGTCGCCCAGCTCACAATGCACCAGACCTCTATGGCCCCTCCTATGAGTGGTGAGCCCATTGGAGGGATGACCCACGTTGCCTCTTCGGGCTGTGCCCGGCCGGGCCTCATGGGGACAGGCCCGGCCACCAGGCGCTCGCCATCGTGCCCCAACTCCGGGCCTGGCTCCAGAGCGGGGCCCCGGTGACCAGCGTCCGGGCGAGGGAAATCTGAGTTCATTTTGTTGTAATTCCATAGAAGTATTTGAGCTGCTCTTTGTCTGATCACTCACCTAGGACCTGTTTGTCTTGGGAGACCCTACCAGGGGGTATGAAAGCCCCCAGACAACATAGCTCCTAGGATCATTGGGACACGCAAACTCCTCTACCACGGTAAGGTAGCAGCTCAGAGAGGAGATTTATCCAAAGTGACATACATAAAAAATGCATATAAAACAATCACTGAAAACATGATCATTTAAGGGAAGAATGTAATAGAAAATATCAATACAAAGTGTCAAGACAGAATAAACTCCCTGCTGCTGCAGCAACAGAGATGCAGTATATAGGTCCCTAAGATATATAGATATCTAATGTATTCATACATTGTTTATGTAGAATATATGCATATATATATAACCTAATCATATTGTTTTCTTTCACATCGAGAGGACCCAGATGAGGTGGTTCGGGCATCTGGTCAGGATGCCACCCGAACACCTCCCTAGGGAGGTGTTTAGGGCACGTCCAACCGGTAGGAGGCCACGGGGAAGACCCAGGACACGTTGGGAAGACTATGTCTCCCGGCTGGCCTGGGAACGCCTCGGGATCCCCCGGGAAGAGCTAGACGAAGTGGCTGGGGAGAGGGAAGTCTGGGTTTCCCTGCTTAGGCTGCTGCTCCCGCGACCCGACCTCGGATGAGCGGAAGATGATGGATGGATGGATGGATATTGTTTCTTCAACTTAAAAATAGCTGACCGTTTTACCCGCCTTTTCTGGGATTATTATTCCCAGTTTTGATCTTGGACGTCTGGTCACTTATAGCATATAGAATATTCTATTACTGTTAAGCAAACTATAAAAAATAAAACACACCAAAACATGTGTCCTTTTATCATAGTTACACGTATGACAAAAAAGCGGGTGAAAATCAGTGTTTTTTAGTGAGGTAAGATGAATGAAATGCGCCGACTGTTCATTGCTCCTGACAAATGAATGGCACTGAGTGGAGCGGATCACCACTCCAAGATGGCGGCCGACTGTTCATTGCTCCTGCCAAATGAATGGCACTGAGTGGAGCGGATCACCACTCCAAGATGGCGGCCGACTGTTCATTGCTCCTGACAAATGAATGGCACTGAGTGGAGCGGATCACCACTCCAAGATGGCGGCCGACTGTTCATTGCTCCTGCCAAATGAATGGCACTGAGTGGAGCGGATCACCACTCCAAGATGGCGGCCGACTGTTCATTGCTCCTGCCAAATGAATGGCACTGAGTGGAGCGGATCACCACTCCAAGATGGCGGCTGACTGTTCATTGCTCCTGCCAAATGAATGGCACTGAGTGGAGCGGATCACCACTCCAAGATGGCGGCCACGCGTCTCGTCTCCTCAGCGCCAGTAGCAGAAGTGCTCTATGCTGCGTCTACTTAGAAGATGTTTAGGATTCTAACGTTAGCTGTGAGTTTACAGCCTCACTCATTTAACTACACAGCAAATAAAAGTCACGTTACTCAGACAATAAACTTTAGCTTAAAATCAAAACTTACCCTTCTTTGTGCATCTTCAAATGTCGAACGAAATTGGAAGTTGTCGCTATTCGAACTGCATGTTTTGCGTACGGCAATTTGTTTTTTTGTTGACCAAGTCGTAGTTTTTATACCCGAACAAAACCAACTTTGGCATATTTTTATCTCAATGGCGTGTTGTTTGAGAATGATTCTTCCTTGGTTTTCCTGCAATGTGATTGGATGAGTGCTGTGGGAGCAAAAGAGCAGTACTAATGTGATTGGCTGTTGTACTGAGAGCATACAAGCTGACCTGCAATATGATTGGATGAGTGCTGTGGGAGCAAAAGAGCAGTACTAATGTGATTGGCTGTTGTACTGAGAGCATACAAGCTGACCTGCAGTGTGATTGGATGAGTGCTGTGGGAGCAAAAGAGCAGTACTAATGTGATTGGCTGTTGTACTGAGAGCATACAAGCTGACCTGCAATGTGATTGGATGAGTGCTGTGGGAGCAAAAGAGCAGTACTAATGTGATTGGCTGTTGTACTGAGAGCATACAAGCTGACCTGCAATGTGATTGGATGAGTGCTGTGGGAGCAAAAGAGCAGTACTAATGTGATTGGCTGTTGTACTGAGAGCATACAGGCTGACGGGAACAACACGCAGACACACACAAGTACTAAATGATTGATACGGAGCGCTCCTGAATAACTTTTTAATCTTTGGGTTTTGGGGAAAGTTGCAAGTCATGTCAAGTCAAAAGGCTCAAGTCCAAGTCAAGTCACAAGTCATTGATGTTAAAGTCTAAGTCGAGTTGCAAGTCTCTTTACATTTTGTCAAATCCAGTCTAAAGTCATCAAATTCATGACTCGAGTCTGACTCGAGTCCAAGTCATGTGACTCGAGTCCAAACCTCTGGTATTTAATATTTATACACTAAACATGTATTTAATATTAATATACTAAACATATTTAATTATATACTAATTATATATTTAAAATTCATACATTATACATGTATTTTTTTTAAACATGTATCTAATATTTATACACTAAACATGTATTTAATATCAATACACGGAACATGTATTTAATAATCATATGTTAAACGTATATTTAATTATATACTAATCATATATTTAATATTCATACAGTAAACATGTATTTATTATCCTCTAAATAAGGCACACTTGGAAAAAATTAATTTCTTTATGTGTGCAGTTGCGGCAGAAGTCCACAGGAGGGCGCACATTCCCTCTTAATAAGTCTGGTCATTCATACACTAAACAGGAATTTGATATTCATCCACCAAACATGTATTAAATAATTATACACTAAACATATATTTAATTTATATGCCAAACATGTATTTTTTATACACCAAAAACGTATTTAATATTCATACAATAACATGTATTTCATTTTTATACACTAAACATGTATTTAATATTTATACACTAAATATGTAATTAATATTAATACACTAAACATATTTAATTATATACTAATTATATATTTAATATTCATACAGTATACATGTATTTTTTTAAAACATGTATCTAATATTTATACACTAAACATGTATTTAATATAAATACACGGAACATGTATTTAATAATCATATGTTAAACGTATATTTAGTTATATACTAATCATATATTTAATATTCATACAGTAAACATGTATTTAATATTTATACACTAAACGTATTTAATATTAATACACAAAAATGTATTTAATATTTATACACTAAACATGTATTTAATATTTATAAACTAAACATGTATTTAATAATCATACACTAAACATATATTTAATGTTTATATAGTAATCAAATATTTAACATTCTTACAGTAAACATGTATTTATTATCCTCTAAATAAGGCACACTTGGAAAAAATTAATTTCTTTATGTGTGCAGTTGCGGCAGAAGTCCACAGGAGGGCGCACATTCCCTCTTAATAAGTCTGGTCATTCATACACTAAACAGGAATTTGATATTCATCCACCAAACATGTATTAAATAATTATACACTAAACATATATTTAATTTATATGCCAAACATGTATTTTTATACACCAAAAACGTATTTGATATTCATACAATAACATGTATTTCATTTTTATACACTAAACATGTATTTAATATTTATACACTAAATATGTAATTAATATTAATACACTAAACATATTTAATTATATACTAATTATATATTTAATATTCATACAGTATACACATATTTTTTTAAACATGTATCTAATATTTATACACTAAACATGTATTTAATATCAATACACGGAACATGTATTTAATAATCATATGTTAAACGTATATTTAATTATATACTAATCATATATTTAATATTCATACAGTAAACATGTATTTATTATCCTCTAAATAAGGCACACTTGGAAATAATTAATTTCTTTATGTGTGCAGTTGCGGCAGAAGTCCACTGGAGGGCGCACATTCCCTCTTAATAAGTCTGGTCATTCATACATTAAACAGGAATTTGATATTCATCCACCAAACATGTATTAAATAATTATACACTAAACATATATTTAATTTATACGCCAAACATGTATTTTTTATACACCAAAAACGTATTTAATATTCATACAATAACATGTATTTCATTTTTATACACTAAACATGTATTTAATATTTATACAGTAAATATGTAATTAATATTAATACACTAAACATATTTAATTATATACTAATTATATATTTAATATTCATACAGTAGACACATATTTTTTAAACATGTATCTAATATTTATGTACTAAACATGTATTTAATATCAATACACTGAAAATGTATTTAATATTAGTACACTGAACATGTATTTAATAATCATATACTAAACGTATATTTAATTATATATTAATCATATATTTAATATTCATACAGTAAACATGTATTTATTATCCTCTAAATAAGGCACACTTGGAAATAATGAATTTCTTTATGTGTGCAGTGGCGGCAGAAGTCCACAGGAGGGCGCACGTTCCCTCTTAAAAAGTCTGGTCCTCTCTCTCTCTCTCATTTTCCTTTTTTTTTGTTTCTTTTATTTTTTTTACATAAGTTTGGTTTCTCATACACTTATATTTATACACTAAACATGTATTTAATATTTATACACTAAACATTGATTTAATATTTCTACACTAAACATGTATTTAATATTCTTACACTAAACATGTATTTAATATTCCTACACTAAACATGTATTTAATATTTGTACACTATACATGTATTATTTATACACTAAACATGTATTTAATATTCATACACTAAACATATATTTAATTTATACGCCAAACATAGATTTAATATTCATACACTAAACAGGTATTTAATATTTATACACGAAACATGTATTTAATATTTATACACTAAACATGTATTTAATATTTATACACTAAACATGTATTTAATATTCATACACTAAACATGTATTTAATATTTATACACTAAACATGTATTTAATATTAATACACTAAACATATATTTAATATTTATACACTAAACATGTATTTAATGATCATATACTAAACATATATTTAATGTTCATACAGTAATCATATATTTAACATTCATACAGTAAACATGTATTTATTATTCTCTAAATAAGGCACACTCGGAAATAATTTATTTTTTGTGTGCAGTGGCGGCAGAAGTCCACTGGAGGACACACGTTCCCTCTTAATAAGTCTGGTCCTCTCTCTCTTTTTTTCCTTTTTTTAAAATTTCTTTTATTTTTTTTTACATAAGTTTGGTTTCTCATACACTTATATTTATACACTAAACATGTATTTAATATTAATACACTAAACATGTATTTAATATGTATACACTAAACATGTATTTAATATTCATACTCTGAACATGTATTTAATAATCATATACTAAACACATAATATTCATATACTAATCATATTTTTTAATATTAATACAGTAAACATGTATTTAATATTTATACACTAAAAATGTATTTAATATTCATACACTAAACATGTATTTAATATTCACACACTAAAATGTGTTAAATAATTATACACTAAACATATATTTAATGTATACACTAAACATGTATTTAATATTTATACACTAAACATGTATTTAATATTTATACACTAAACATGTATTTAATATTCATACTCTGAACATGTATTTAATAATCATATACTAAACACATATTTAATATTCATATACTAATCATATTTTTTAATATTAATACAGTAAACATGTATTTAATATTTATACACTAAAAATGTATTTAATATTCATACACTAAACATGTATTCAATATTTATACACTAAAAATGTGTTAAATAATTATACACTAAACATATATTTAATCTATACACTAAACATGTATTTAATATTTATACACTAAACTTGTATTTAATATTTATACACTAAACATGTATATAATAATCATATACTAAACATATATTTATATATATACTAATTATATATTTAATATTCTTACACTAAAAATGTATTTAATATTCATACACTAAACATGTATTTAATATTTATACACTAAACATGTATTTAATAATCATATACTAAACATATATTTAATGTTCATATAGTAATCATATATTTAACATTCATACAGTAAACATGTATTTATTATTTATACACTAAACATGTATTTAATAATCATATACTAAACATATATTTAATGTTTATATAGTAATCATATATTTAATATTAATACAATAAACATGTATTTATTATCCTCTAAATAAGGCACACTCGGAAATAATTAATTTATTTGTGTGCAGTTGCGGCAGAAGTCCACTGGAGGGCGGACTTTCCCTCTAAATAAGTCTGGTCCTCTCTCTCTCTTTTTCCTTTTTTTTTTTTTTTTTTTTTTTACATAAGTTTGGTTTCTCATACAATTATATTTATACACTAAACATGTATTTAATCTTTATACACTAAACATGTATTTAATTTTAATACAATAAACATTATTTTACTATTTGTATACTCTACCAACCGGCTTAGCTCGGTTGGTAGAGTGGCCGTGCCAGCAACTTGAAGGTTGCAGGTTCGATTCCCGCTTCTGCCATCCTAGTTACTGCCGTTGTGTCCTTGGGCAAGACACTTTACCCACCTGCTCCCAGTGCCACCCACACTGGTTTAAATGTAACTTAGATATTGGGTGTCACTATGTAAAGCGCTTTGAGTCAATTGAGAAAAGCGCTATATAAATATAATTCACTAAATATAAAAAATATAATTCACTATTCATTCACTAAACATGTATTTAATATTAATACAATAAACATATTTAATCATATACTAATTATATATTTAATATCCATACAGTATACAAGTATTTTTTTAAACATGTATCTAATGTTTATACACTAAACATGTATTTAATATTAATACACTGAACTTGTATTCAATAATCATATACTAAACATATATTTAATTATCTATTAATCATATATTTAACATTCATACAGTAAACATGTATTCATTATTCTCTAAATAAGGCGCACTTGGAAATAATTAATTTATTTGTGTGCAGTTGCAGCAGAAGTCCACTGGAGGGCGCAGGTTCCCTCTTAATAAGTCTGGTCCTCTCTCTCTCTCTTTTTCCTTTTTTTTGTTTCTTTTATTTTTTTTACATAAGTTTGGTTTCTCATACACTTATATTTATACACTAAACATGTATTTAATATTTATACACTAAACATGTATTTAATATTCATACACTAAACATGTATTTAATATTAATACACTAAACATGTATTTAATATTCATACACTAAACATGTATTTAATATTAATACACTAAACATGTATTTAATATTCATACACTAAACATGTATTTAATATTAATACACTAAACATGCATTTAATATTCATACACTAAACATGTATTTAATATTAATACACTAAACATGTATTTAATATCCATACACTAAACATGTATTTAATATTTGTACACTAAACATGTATTTAATATTAATACACTAAACATGTATTTAATATTCATACACTAAACATGTATTTAATATTTATACACTAAACATGTATTTAATATTTATAAATCAAACATCATTTTACTATTTGTACACTAAACATGTATTTAATAGTTATACACTAAACATGTTTTAATATTTATACACTAAACATGTATTTAATATTTATACACTAAACATTATTTTATTATTTGTACACTATACATGTATTATTCATACACTAAACATGTATTTAATATTTATACACTAAACATGTTTTAAATAATGCACTAAACATGTATTTAATATTTATACACTAAACATTATTTTATTATTTGTACACTATACATGTATTATTCATACACTAAACATGTATTTAATATTCAAACAATAAACATGTATTTAATATTTATACACTAAACATGTATTTAATATTTATACACTAAACATGTATTTAATATTCATACACTAAACATGTATTTAATATGTATACACTAAACATGTATTTAATATTCATACACTAAACATGTATTTAACATTTATACACTAAACATGTATTTAATATTTATACATCAAACATTATTTTACTATTTGTACACTAAACATGTATTTAATATTTATACACTAAACATGTTTTTAATATTTATACACTAAACATGTATTTAATATTTATACACTAAACATTATTTTACTATTTATACACTAAACATGTATTTAATATTCATACACTAAACATGTATTTAATATTCATACACTAAACATGTATTTAATATTAATACACTAAATATGTATTTAATATTTATACACTAAACATGTATTTAATATTTATACACTAAACATGTTTTAAATATTAATACACTAAACATGTATTAAATATTTATACACTAAACATGTATTTAATATTTATACACTAAACATGTATTTAATATTTATACACTAAACATGTTTTTAATATTAATACACTAAACATGTATTTAATATTTATACACTAAACATGTATTTAATGATCATATACTAAACATATATTTAATGTTCATACAGTAATCATATATTTAACATTCATACAGTAAACATGTATTTAATATTCTCTAAATAAGACACACTCGGAAATAATTTATTTTTTTGTGTGCAGTTGCAGCAGAAGTCCACTGGAGGGCGCACGTTCCCTCTTCATAAATCTGGTCCTCTCTCTCTCTTTTTCCTTTTTTTTTTGTTTCTTTTATTTATTTTACATAAGTTTGGTTTCTCATACAATTATGTTTATACACTAAATATGTATTTAATATTTATACACTAAACATGTATTTAATATTTATACACTAAACATTATTTTACTATTTGTACACTATACATGTATTATTCATACACTAAACATGTATTTAATATTTATTAACTAAAAAAGTATTTAATATTAATACACTAAACATGTATTTAATATTAATACACTAAACATGTATTTAATATTCATACATTAAACATGTATTTAATATTAATACACTAAACATGTATTTAATATTTATACACTAAACATGTATTTAATAATCATATACTAAACATATATTTAATGTTTGTATAGTAATCATATATTTAACATTCATACAGTAAACATGTATTTAATATTCTCTAAATAAGGCACACTCGGAAATAATTTATTTTTTGTGTGCAGTTACAGCAGAAGTCCACTGGAGGGCGCACGGTCCCTCTTTATAAATCTGGTCCTCTCTCTCTTTTTCCTTTTTTTTTTATTCTTTTAGTTTTTTACATAAGTTTGGTTTCTCATACACTTATATTTATACACTAAACATGTATTTAATATTTATACACTAAACATGTATTTAATATTTATACACCAAACATGTATTTAATATTTATACACTAAACATGTATTTAATATTTATACACTAAACATGTATTTAATATTTATACACTAAACATGTATTTAATATTCATACACTAAACATGTATTTAATATTCATACACTAAACATGTTTTTAATATTCATACACTAAACATGTATTTAATATTTATACACTAAACATGTATTTAATATTTATACACTAAACTTGTATTTAATATTTATACACTAAACATGTATATAATAATCATATACTAAACATATATTTATATATATACTAATTATATATTTAATATTCTTACACTAAAAATGTATTTAATATTCATACACTAAACATGTATTTAATATTTATACACTAAACATGTATTTAATAATCATATACTAAACATATATTTAATGTTCATATAGTAATCATATATTTAACATTCATACAGTAAACATGTATTTATTATTTATACACTAAACATGTATTTAATAATCATATACTAAACATATATTTAATGTTTATATAGTAATCATATATTTAATATTAATACAATAAACATGTATTTATTATCCTCTAAATAAGGCACACTCGGAAATAATTAATTTATTTGTGTGCAGTTGCGGCAGAAGTCCACTGGAGGGCGGACTTTCCCTCTAAATAAGTCTGGTCCTCTCTCTCTCTTTTTCCTTTTTTTTTTTTTTTTTTTTTTTACACAAGTTTGGTTTCTCATACAATTATATTTATACACTAAACATGTATTTAATCTTTATACACTAAACATGTATTTAATTTTAATACAATAAACATTATTTTACTATTTGTATACTCTACCAACCGGCTTAGCTCGGTTGGTAGAGTGGCCGTGCCAGCAACTTGAAGGTTGCAGGTTCGATTCCCGCTTCTGCCATCCTAGTTACTGCCGTTGTGTCCTTGGGCAAGACACTTTACCCACCTGCTCCCAGTGCCACCCACACTGGTTTAAATGTAACTTAGATATTGGGTGTCACTATGTAAAGCGCTTTGAGTCAATTGAGAAAAGCGCTATATAAATATAATTCACTAAATATAAAAAATATAATTCACTATTCATTCACTAAACATGTATTTAATATTAATACAATAAACATATTTAATCATATACTAATTATATATTTAATATCCATACAGTATACAAGTATTTTTTTAAACATGTATCTAATGTTTATACACTAAACATGTATTTAATATTAATACACTGAACTTGTATTCAATAATCATATACTAAACATATATTTAATTATCTATTAATCATATATTTAACATTCATACAGTAAACATGTATTCATTATTCTCTAAATAAGGCGCACTTGGAAATAATTAATTTATTTGTGTGCAGTTGCAGCAGAAGTCCACTGGAGGGCGCAGGTTCCCTCTTAATAAGTCTGGTCCTCTCTCTCTCTCTTTTTCCTTTTTTTTGTTTCTTTTATTTTTTTTACATAAGTTTGGTTTCTCATACACTTATATTTATACACTAAACATGTATTTAATATTTATACACTAAACATGTATTTAATATTCATACACTAAACATGTATTTAATATTAATACACTAAACATGTATTTAATATTCATACACTAAACATGTATTTAATATTAATACACTAAACATGTATTTAATATTCATACACTAAACATGTATTTAATATTAATACACTAAACATGCATTTAATATTCATACACTAAACATGTATTTAATATTAATACACTAAACATGTATTTAATATCCATACACTAAACATGTATTTAATATTTGTACACTAAACATGTATTTAATATTAATACACTAAACATGTATTTAATATTCATACACTAAACATGTATTTAATATTTATACACTAAACATGTATTTAATATTTATAAATCAAACATCATTTTACTATTTGTACACTAAACATGTATTTAATAGTTATACACTAAACATGTTTTAATATTTATACACTAAACATGTATTTAATATTTATACACTAAACATTATTTTATTATTTGTACACTATACATGTATTATTCATACACTAAACATGTATTTAATATTTATACACTAAACATGTTTTAAATAATGCACTAAACATGTATTTAATATTTATACACTAAACATTATTTTATTATTTGTACACTATACATGTATTATTCATACACTAAACATGTATTTAATATTCAAACAATAAACATGTATTTAATATTTATACACTAAACATGTATTTAATATTTATACACTAAACATGTATTTAATATTCATACACTAAACATGTATTTAATATGTATACACTAAACATGTATTTAATATTCATACACTAAACATGTATTTAACATTTATACACTAAACATGTATTTAATATTTATACATCAAACATTATTTTACTATTTGTACACTAAACATGTATTTAATATTTATACACTAAACATGTTTTTAATATTTATACACTAAACATGTATTTAATATTTATACACTAAACATTATTTTACTATTTATACACTAAACATGTATTTAATATTCATACACTAAACATGTATTTAATATTCATACACTAAACATGTATTTAATATTAATACACTAAATATGTATTTAATATTTATACACTAAACATGTATTTAATATTTATACACTAAACATGTTTTAAATATTAATACACTAAACATGTATTAAATATTTATACACTAAACATGTATTTAATATTTATACACTAAACATGTATTTAATATTTATACACTAAACATGTTTTTAATATTAATACACTAAACATGTATTTAATATTTATACACTAAACATGTATTTAATGATCATATACTAAACATATATTTAATGTTCATACAGTAATCATATATTTAACATTCATACAGTAAACATGTATTTAATATTCTCTAAATAAGACACACTCGGAAATAATTTATTTTTTTGTGTGCAGTTGCAGCAGAAGTCCACTGGAGGGCGCACGTTCCCTCTTCATAAATCTGGTCCTCTCTCTCTCTTTTTCCTTTTTTTTTTGTTTCTTTTATTTATTTTACATAAGTTTGGTTTCTCATACAATTATGTTTATACACTAAATATGTATTTAATATTTATACACTAAACATGTATTTAATATTTATACACTAAACATTATTTTACTATTTGTACACTATACATGTATTATTCATACACTAAACATGTATTTAATATTTATTAACTAAAAAAGTATTTAATATTAATACACTAAACATGTATTTAATATTAATACACTAAACATGTATTTAATATTCATACATTAAACATGTATTTAATATTAATACACTAAACATGTATTTAATATTTATACACTAAACATGTATTTAATAATCATATACTAAACATATATTTAATGTTTGTATAGTAATCATATATTTAACATTCATACAGTAAACATGTATTTAATATTCTCTAAATAAGGCACACTCGGAAATAATTTATTTTTTGTGTGCAGTTACAGCAGAAGTCCACTGGAGGGCGCACGGTCCCTCTTTATAAATCTGGTCCTCTCTCTCTTTTTCCTTTTTTTTTTATTCTTTTAGTTTTTTACATAAGTTTGGTTTCTCATACACTTATATTTATACACTAAACATGTATTTAATATTTATACACTAAACATGTATTTAATATTTATACACCAAACATGTATTTAATATTTATACACTAAACATGTATTTAATATTTATACACTAAACATGTATTTAATATTTATACACTAAACATGTATTTAATATTCATACACTAAACATGTATTTAATATTCATACACTAAACATGTTTTTAATATTCATACACTAAACATGTATTTAATATTTATACACTAAACATGTATTTAATATTTATACACTAAACATGTATTTAATATTCATACACTAAACATGTATTTAATATGTATACACTAAACAAGTATTTAATATTTATACACTAAACATGTATTTAATATTCATACACTAAACATGTATTTAACATTTATACACTAAACATGTATTTAATATTTATACATCAAACATTATTTTACTATTTGTACACTAAACATGTATTTAATATTTATACACTAAACATGTTTTTAATATTTATACACTAAACATGTATTTAATATTTATACACTAAACATTATTTTACTATTTATACACTAAACATGTATTTAATATTCATACACTAAACATGTATTTAATATTCATACACTAAACATGTATTTAATATTAATACACTAAATATGTATTTAATATTTATACACTAAACATGTATTTAATATTTATACACTAAACATGTTTTAAATATTAATACACTAAACATGTATTAAATATTTATACACTAAACATGTATTTAATATTTATACACTAAACATGTATTTAATATTTATACACTAAACATGTTTTTAATATTAATACACTAAACATGTATTTAATATTTATACACTAAACATGTATTTAATGATCATATACTAAACATATATTTAATGTTCATACAGTAATCATATATTTAACATTCATACAGTAAACATGTATTTAATATTCTCTAAATAAGACACACTCGGAAATAATTTATTTTTTTGTGTGCAGTTGCAGCAGAAGTCCACTGGAGGGCGCACGTTCCCTCTTCATAAATCTGGTCCTCTCTCTCTCTTTTTCCTTTTTTTTTTGTTTCTTTTATTTATTTTACATAAGTTTGGTTTCTCATACAATTATGTTTATACACTAAATATGTATTTAATATTTATACACTAAACATGTATTTAATATTTATACACTAAACATTATTTTACTATTTGTACACTATACATGTATTATTCATACACTAAACATGTATTTAATATTTATTAACTAAAAAAGTATTTAATATTAATACACTAAACATGTATTTAATATTAATACACTAAACATGTATTTAATATTCATACATTAAACATGTATTTAATATTAATACACTAAACATGTATTTAATATTTATACACTAAACATGTATTTAATAATCATATACTAAACATATATTTAATGTTTGTATAGTAATCATATATTTAATATTCATACAGTAAACATGTATTTATTATTCTCTAAATGAGGCACACTCGGAAATAATTTATTTTTTGTGTGCAGTTACAGCAGAAGTCCACTGGAGGGCGCACGGTCCCTCTTTATAAATCTGGTCCTCTCTCTCTTTTTCCTTTTTTTTTTATTCTTTTAGTTTTTTACATAAGTTTGGTTTCTCATACACTTATATTTATACACTAACCATGTATTTAATATTAATACACTAAACATGTATTTAATATTTATACACTAAACATGTATTTAATATTTATACACCAAACATGTATTTAATATTTATACACTAAACATGTATTTAATATTTATACACTAAACATGTATTTAATATTCATACACTAAACATGTTTTTAATATTCATACACTAAACATGTATTTAATATTTATACACTAAACTTGTATTTAATAATTATACACTAAACATGTATTTAAAAATTATACACTAAACATGTATTTAATATTAATACACTAAATATGTATTTAATATTCATACACTAAACATGTATTTAATATTCATACACTAAACATGTATTTAATATTTATACACTAAACATGTATTTAATATTTATACAATAAACATGTATTTAATATTTATACACTAAACATGTATTTAATATTAATACACTAAACATGTATTTAATATTTATATACTAAACATTAATTTAATATTCATACACTAAACATGTATTTAATATTCATACACTAAACATGTATTTAATATTTATATACTAAACATGTATTTAATATTTATACACTAAACATGTATTTAATAATCATATACTAAACATGTATTTAATAATCATATACTAAACACATATTTAATATTCATATACTAATCATATTTTTTTAATATTAATACACTAAACATGTATTTAATATTTGTACACTATACATGTATTTAATATTCATACACTGAACATGTATTTAATAATCATATACTAAACAAATTTAATATTCATATAATAATCATATATTTAATATTAATACAGTAAACATGTATTCATTATTCTCTAAATAAGGCACACTCGGAAATAATTAATTTATTTTTGTGCAGTTGCGGCAGAAGTCCACAGGAGGGCGCACGTTCCCTCTTTATAAATCCGGTCCTCTCTCTCTCTCTTTTTCCTTTTGTTTTTGTTACGTTTATTTTAATTTTTTTACATAAGTTTGGTTTCTCATTCACTTATATTTATACACTAAACATGTATTTAATATTTATACACTAAACGTGTATTTAATATTTATACACTAAACATGTATTTAATATTTATACACTAAACATGTATTTAATATTTATGCACTAAACTTGTATTTAATTGATTGATTTAATATTTATACACTAAACATGTATTTAATATTTATTCACTAAAGGTGTATTTAATATTTTTATATATTAAACATGTATTTAATATTCATACACTAAACATGTATTTAATATTTTTATATATTAAACATGTATTTAATATTTACACACTAAACATGTATTTAATATTCATACACTAAACATGTATTTAATTGATTGATTTAATATTTATATACTAAACATGTATTTAATATTTATACACTAAACATGCATTTAATATTTTTATATATTAAACATGTATTTAATATTCATACACTAAACATGTATTTAATATTTATACACTAAACATGTATTTAATATTTTTATATATTAAACATGTATTTAATATTTAATATATTAAATACATGTTAATAAAAACGATCCAAAATTTTTGTTTAGTACAGTAGCATCGCTAACCCAACAAGGGACTCCTTCCAGTAGCTCCACCCATTCGGCAGATGACTTTATGAAGTTCTTTAATAAGAAAATTGAACTTATTAGAAAGGAGATTAAAGACAATGCGTCCCAGCTACAACTGGGTTATAGTAACACAGATACGATTGTATATACGGCGGATACTGCAAATATCCAAAATAGTTTCTCTCGTTTTGATGAAATAACATTAGAAGGATTGTTACAACGTGTAAATGGAATAAAACAAACAACATGTTTACTTGACCCACTTCCTGGGAAACTTATCAAGGAGCTTTTTGTATTATTAGGTCCATCAGTGCTAAATATTATAAACTTATCACTTTCCTCGGGCACTGTTCCCGTTGCATTCAAAAAAGCGGTTATTCATCCTCTCCTTAAAAGACCTAACCTCGATCCAGACCTCATGGTAAACTACCGACCGGTGTCTCACCTTCCCTTTATTTCGAAAATCCTCGAAAAAATTGTTGCAGAGCAGCTAAATGAGCACTTAGCGTTTAACAATCTATGTGAAACCTTTCAATCCGGTTTCAGGGCAAATCACTCCACGGAGACAGCCCTCGCAAAAATGACTAATGATCTATTGCTAACGATGGACTCTGATGCGTCATCTATGTTGCTGCTCCTCGATCTTAGCGCTGCTTTCGATACCGTCGATCATAATATTTTATTAGAGCGTATCAAAATACGAATTGGTATTTCAGACTCAGCCCTGTCATGGTTTAACTCTTATCTTACTGATAGGATGCAGTGCGTCTCCTATAACAGTGTGACCTCGGACTATGTTAAGGTAACGTGTGGAGTTCCCCAGGGTTCGGTCCTTGGCCCTGTACTCTTCAGCATCTACATGCTGCCGCTAGGTGACGTCATACGCAAATACGGTATTAGCTTTCACTGTTATGCTGATGACACCCAACTCTACATGCCCCTAAAGCTGACCAACACGCCGGACTGTAGTCAGTTGGAAGCGTGTCTTAATGAAATTAAACAATGGATGTCCGCTAACTTTTTGCAACTTAATGCCAAAAAAACGGAAATGCTGATTATCGGTCCTGCTAGACACCGACCTCTATTTAATAATACAACTTTAACATTTGACAACCAAATAATAAAACAAGGTGACTCTGTAAAAAATCTGGGTATTATCTTCGACCCAACTCTCTCCTTTGAGTCACACATTAAAAGCGTTACTAAAACGGCCTTCTTTCATCTCCGTAATATCGCTAAAATTCGCTCCATTCTGTCCACTAAAGACGCTGAGATCATTATCCATGCGTTTGTTACGTCTCGTCTCGATTACTGTAACGTATTATTTTCGGGTCTCCCAATGTCTAGCATTAAAATATTACAGTTGGTACAAAATGCGGCTGCTAGACTTTTGACAAGAACAAGAAAGTTTGATCATATTACGCCTGTACTGGCTCACCTGCACTGGCTTCCTGTGCACTTAAGATGTGACTTTAAGGTTTTACTACTTACGTATAAAATACTACACGGTCTAGCTCCAGCCTATCTTGCCGATTGTATTGTACCGTATGTCCCGGCAAGAAATCTGCGTTCAAAAGACTCCGGCTTATTAGTGATTCCTAGAGCTCAAAAAAAGTCTGCGGGCTATAGAGCGTTTTCCGTTCGGGCTCCAGTACTCTGGAATGCCCTCCCGGTAACAGTTCGAGATGCTACCTCAGTAGAAGCATTTAAGTCTCATCTTAAAACCCATCTGTATACTCTAGCCTTTAAATAGACCTCCTTTTTAGACCAGTTGATCTGCCGCTTCTTTTCTTTCTCCTATGTCCCCCCCTCCCTTGTGGAGGGGGTCCGGTCCGATGACCATGGATGAAGTACTGACTGTCCAGAGTCGAGACCCAGGATGGACCGCTCGTCGGGACCCAGGATGGACCGCTCGCCTGTATCGGTTGGGGACATCTCTACGCTGCTGATCCGCTTGAGATGGTTTCCTATGGACGGGACTCTCACTGCTGTCTTGGAGCCACTATGGATTGAACTTTCACAGTATCATGTTAGACCCGCTCGACATCCATTGCTTTCGGTCCCCTAGAGGGGGGGGGTTGCCCACATCTGAGGTCCTCTCCAAGGTTTCTCATAGTCAGCATTGTCGCTGGCGTCCCACTGAATGTGAATTCTCCCTGCCCACTGGGTGTGAGTTTTCCTTGCCCTTTTGTGGGTTCTTCCGAGGATGTTGTAGTCGTAATGATTTGTGCAGTCCTTTGAGACATTTGTGATTTGGGGCTATATAAATAAACATTGATTGATTGATTGATATTTACACACTAAACATGTATTTAATATTCCTACACTAAACATGTATTTAATTGATTGATTTAATATTTATATTCTAAACATGTATTTAATATTTATATACTAAACATGTATTTAATATTCATACACTAAACTTGTATTTAATTGATTGATTTAATATTTATATACTAAACATGTATTTAATATTCACACAAAAAACATGTATTTAATATTTATACACTAAACATGTATTTAATATTTATTCACTAAACATGTATTTAATATGTATATACTAAACATGTATTTAATATTCATGACAAAACATTTATTTAATATTTATATACTAAACATGTATTTAATATTCACACAAAAAACATGTATTTAATATTTATACACTAAACATGTATTTAATATTCACACACTAAATATGTATTTAATATTTGTACACTAAACATGTATTTAATATTCATGACAAAACATTTCTTTAATATTTTTATACTAAACATTAATTTAATATTTATACACTAAACATGTATTTAATATTCATACACTAAACATGTATTTAATATTTATATACTAAACATGTATTTAATAATTAATATTTATACACTAAACATGTATTTAATATTTATTTACTAAACATGTATTAAATATTTATACACTAAACATGTATTTAATAATCATATACTAAACACATATTTAATATTCATATACTAATCATATTTTTAATATTAATACAGTAAGCATGTATTTAATATTTATACACTAAACATTATTTTACTATTTGTACACTATACATGTATTCAATAATCATATACTAAACAAATTTAATATTCATATACTAATCATATTTTTTAATATTAATACAGTAAACATGTATTTATTATTCTCTAAATAAGACACACTCGGAAATAATTAATTTATTTTTGTGCAGTTGCGGCAGAAGTCCACTGGAGGGCGCACGTTCCCTCTTTATAAATCTGGTCCTCTCGCTCTCTCTTTTTCCTTTTGTTTTTGTTACGTTTATTTTTTTTTTACATAAGTTTGGTTTCTCATTCACTTATATTTATACACTAAACATGTATTTAATATTAATACACCAAACATGTATTTAATATTTATACACTAAACATGTATTTAATATTTATATACCAAAAATGTATTTAATATTCATACACTAAACATGTATTTAATAATCATATACTGAACACATATTTAATATTCATATACTAATCATATTTTTTAATTTTAATACACTAAACATGTATTTAATATTCATACACTAAACATGTATTTAATATTCATACATTAAACAATATTTTACTATTAATACACTAAACATGTATTTAATATTTATACACTAAACATGTATTTAATATTCATACATTAAACATGTATTTAATATTCATACACTAAACATGTATTTAATATTTATACACTAAACATGTATTTAATATTCATACATTAAACATGTATTTAATATTCATACACTAAACATGTATTTAATAATTATACACTAAAAATGTATTTAATATTTATACACTAAACATGTATTTAATATTAATACACTAAACATGTATTTAATATTTATACACTAAACATGCATTTAATATTTATACATTAAACATTAATTTACTATTTGTACACTAAACATGTATTTAATATTTATACACTAAACATGTATTTAATATTTATACACTAAACATGTATTTAATATTTATATACTAAACATGTATTTAATATTCACACAATAAACATGTATTTAATATTTATATACTAAACATGTATTTAATATTCATACACTAAACATGTATTTAATAATCATGTACTAAACATGTATTTAATAATCATATACTAAACACATATTTAATATTCATATACTAATCATATTTTTTAATATTAATACAGTAAACGTGTATTTAATACTTATACACTAAACATGTATTTCATATTTATACACTAAACATGTATTTAATATTCATACACTAAACATGTATTTAATATTCATACACTGAACATGTATTTAATATTTATATACTAAACATTAATTTAATATTTATACACTAAACATGTATTTAATATTCATACACTAAACATGTATTTAATATTCATATAGTAAACATTAATTTAATATTCATACACTAAACATGTATTTAATATTCATACACTAAACATGTATTTAATATTTATACACTAAACATGTATTTAATATTTATACACTAAACATGTATTTAATAATCATATCCTAAACACATATTCAATATTCATATACTTATCATATTTTTAATATTAATACAGTAAACATGTATTTAATACTTATACACTAAACATGTATTTAATATTTATACACTATACATGTATTTAATATACATACACTAAACATGTATTTAATATTTATACACTAAACATGTATTTAATATTTATACATTAAAAATTAATGTACTATTTGTACACTCAACATGTATTTAATATTTGTATACTAAACATGTATTTAATATTTATATACTAAACATGTATTTAATAATTATACACTAAAACGGAATTTAATAATACACTAAACATGTATTTAATATTCATACACTAAACATGTATTTAATATTTATACACTAAACATGTATTTAATATTTATACACTAAACATGTATTTAATATTCATACTCTGAACATGTATTTAATAATCATATACTAAACACATATTTAATATTCATAAACTAATCATATTTTTTAATATTAATACAGTAAACATGTATTTAATATTTATACACTAAACATGTATTCAATATTCATACACTAAACATGTATTTAATATTTATACACTAAACATGTATTTAATATCCATCCATCCATTTTCTACCGCTTATTCCCTTTCGGGGTCGCGGGGGGCGCTGGCATTTAATATTCACACACTAAACATGTATTTAATATTTATAAGCTAAACATGTATTTAATATTTATATACTAAACATGTATTTAATATTTATATACTAAACATGTATTTAATATTTATATACTAAACATGTATTTAATATTCATACACTAAACATGTATTTCATATTTATATACTAAATATTAATTTAATATTTATACACTAAACATGTATTTAATATTTATATACTAAACATATATTTAATATTTATATACTAAACATGTATTTAATATTTATATACTAAACATGTATTTAATATTTATATACTAAACATGTATTTAATATTCATACACTAAACATGTATTTCATATTTATATACTAAATATTAATTTAATATTTATACACTAAACATGTATTTAATATTTATATACTAAACATATATTTAATATTTATACACTAAACATGTATTTAATATTCATACATTAAACATTGTTTTACTATTTGTACACTAGACATGTATTTAATATTTATACACTAAACATGTATTTAATAATCATATACTAAACACATATTTAATATTCATATACTAATCATATTTTTTAATATTAATACAGTAAACATGTATTTAATACTTATACACTATACATGTATTTAATATTCATACACTGAACATGTATTTAATAATGATATACTAAACAAATTTAATATTCATATACTGATCATATTTTTTAATATTAATACAGTAAACATGTATTCATTATTCTCTAAATAAGGCACACTCGGAAATAATTAATTTATTTTTGTGCAGTTGTGGCAGAAGTCCACTGGAGGGCGCACGTTCCCTCTTTATAAATCTGGTCCTCTCGCTCTCTCTTTTTCCTTTTGTTATTGTTACGTTTATTTTTTTTTTTACATAAGTTTGGTTTCTCATTCACTTATATTTATACACTAAACATGTATTTAATATTAATACAGTAAAAAAATGTTTAATATTTATATACTAAACATGTATTTAATATTTATACACTAAACATGTATTTAATATTCATACTCTGAACATGTATTTAATAATCATATACTAAACCTTTATTTAATTATATACTTTGATTATTTAATGTATATAATTATTTAATTATATACATTATTTTACTATTTGTACACTATACATGTATTTAATATTCATCAATCAATCAATCAATGTTTACTTATATAGCCCTAAATCACTAGTGTCTCAAAGGGCTGCACAAACCACCACGACATCCTCGGTAGATCCACATAAGGGCAAGGAAAACTCACACCCAGTGGGACATCGGTGACAATAATGACCCAGTGGGACGTCTGTGACAATAATGATTATGAGAACCTTAGAGAGGAGGAAAGCAATGGATGTCGAGCGGGTCTAACATGATACTGTGAAAGTTCAATCCACAATGGATACAACACAGTCGCGAGAGTCCAGTCCCGTTCATACACTGAACATGTATTTAATAATCATATACTAAACACGTTTAATATTCATATACTGATCATTTTTTTAAATATTAATACAGTAAACATGTATTTAATATTAATACACTAAACATGTATTTAATATTCATACACTAAACATGTATTTAATATTTATACACTGAACATATATTTAATATTAATACACTAAACATGTATTTAATATTATACAATAAACATGTATTTAATTTTAATAAACTAAATATATATTTAATATTTATACACGAAACATTTATTAAATAATTATACACTAAACATGTATTTCATATTAATACACTTAACATGTATTCAATATTAATACAAAAAACATGTATTTAATTTTAATTAACTAAACATGTATTTAATATTTATATACTAAACATGTATTTAATATTCATACACTAAACATGTATTTAATATTCATGCACTAAACATGTATTTAATATTTATTCACTAAACATGTATTTAATATTAATACACTTATCATGTATTTAATATTTATACACTAAACATGTATTTAATGGTAATACACTAAACATGTATTTAATATTAATACACTAATCATGTATTTAATATTTATACACTAAACATGTATTTAATATTCATACACTAAACATGTATTTAATATTAATACACTAATCATGTTTTTATATTTATACACTAAACAGGTATTTAATATTCATACACTAAACATGTATTTAATATTAATACACTAAACATGTATTTAATATGTATACAATAAACATGTATTTAATATTCATACACTAAACATGTATTTAATATTCATACACTAAACATGTATTTAATGGTAATACACTAAACATGTATTTAATATTAATACACTAATCATGTATTTAATATTTATTCACTAAACATGTATTTAATATTAATACACTTATCATGTATTTAATATTTATACACTAAACATGTATTTAATGGTAATACACTAAACATGTATTTAATATTAATACACTAATCATGTATTTAATATTTATACACTAAACATGTATTTAATATTCATACACTAAACATGTATTTAATATTAATACACTAATCATGTTTTTATATTTATACACTAAACAGGTATTTAATATTCATACACTAAACATGTATTTAATATTAATACACTAAACATGTATTTAATATGTATACAATAAACATGTATTTAATATTCATACACTAAACATGTATTTAATATTCATACACTAAACATGTATTTAATGGTAATACACTAAACATGTATTTAATATTAATACACTAATCATGTATTCAATATTTATACACTAAACATGTATTTAATATTCATACACTAAACATGTATTTAATATTCATACACTAAACATGTATTTAATATTAATACACTAAACATGTATTTAATATGTACACACTAAACATGTATTTAATATTCATACACTAAACATGTATTTAATATTTATACACTAAACATGTATTTAATATTCATACACTAAACATGTATTTAATATTAATACACTAAACATGTATTTAATATTCATACACTAAACATGTATTTAATATTTATACACTAAACATGTATTTAATATTCATACACTAAACATGTATTTAATATTAATACACTAAACATGTATTTGATATGTATACACTAAACATGTATTTAATATTTGTACACTAAACATGTATTTAATATTTATACACTAAACATGTATTTAATATTTATACATTAAACATGTATTTAATATTCATACACTAAACATGTATTTAATATTTATACACTAAACATGTATTTAATATTCATACACTAAACATGTATTCAATATTCATACACTAAACATGTATTTAATATTTATACACTAAACATGTATTTAATATTCATACACTAAACATGTATTTAATATTTATACACTAAACATGTATTTAATATTCATACACTAAACATGTATTTAATATTTATACACTAAACATGTATTTAATATTCATAAACTAAACATGTATTTAATTGATTGATTTAATATTTATACACTAAACATGTATTTAATATTTATTCACTAAACGTGTATTTAATATTTTTATATATTAAACATGTATTTAATATTCATACACTAAACATGTATTTAATATTTTTATATATTAAACATGTATTTAATATTTACACACTAAACATGTATTTAATGGTAATACACTAAACATGTATTTAATATTAATACACTAATCATGTATTTAATATTTATACACTAAACATGTATTTAATATGTATACACTAAACATGTATTTAATATTTATACACTAAACATGTATTTAATATGTATACACTAAACATGTATTTAATATTTGTACACTAAACATGTATTTAATATTTATACGCTAAACATGTATTTAATATTTGTACACTAAACATGTATTTAATATTCATACACTAAACATGTATTTAATATTCATACACTAAACATGTATTCAATATTCATACACTAAACATGTATTTAATATTCATACACTAAACATGTATTTAATATTTATACACTAAACATGTATTTAATATTCATACACTAAACATGTATTTAATATTTATACACTAAACATGTATTTAATATTCATACACTAAACATGTATTTAATATTCATACACTAAACATGTATTTGATATTAATACACTAAACATGTATTTAATATTCATACACTAAACATGTATTTAATTGATTGATTGATTGATTGATTTAATATTCATACACTAAACATGTATTTAATATTTATACACTAAACATGTATTTAATATTCATACACTAAACATGTATTTAATATTCATACACTAAACATGTATTTGATATTAATACACTAAACATGTATTTAATATTCATACACTAAACATGTATTTAATTGATTGATTGATTGATTGATTTAATATTCATTCACTAAACATGTATTTAATATTTATACACTAAACATGTATTTAATATTTATATACTAAACATTAATTTAATATTTATACACTAAACATGTATTTAATATTCATACACTAAACATGTATTTAATATTAATACACTAAACATGTATTTAATATGTATACACTAAACATGTATTTAATATTTGTACACTAAACCTGTATTTAATATTCATACACTAAACATGTATTTAATATTTATACACTAAACATGTATTTAATAATCATATCCTAAACACATATTCAATATTCATATACTTATCATATTTTTAATATTAATACAGTAAACATGTATTTAATACTTATACACTAAACATGTATTTAATATTAATACACTAATAATGTATTTAATATTCATACACTAAACATGTATTTAATATTTATACACTAAACATGTATTTAATATTAATACACTAAACATGTATTTAATATTTGTACACTAAACATGTATTTAATATTCATACACTAAACATGTATTTAATGGTAATACACTAAACATGTATTTAATATTAATACACTAATCATGTATTTAATATTCATACACTAAACATGTATTTAATATTTATACACTAAACATGTATTTAATATTCATACACTAAACATGTATTTGATATTAATACACTAAACATGTATTTAATATTCATACACTAAACATGTATTTAATATTCATACACTAAACATGTATTTAATATTCATACACTAAACATGTATTTGATATTCATACACTAAACATGTATTTAATATTCATACACTAAACATGTATTTGATATTAATACACTAAACATGTATTTAATATTCATACACTAAACATGTATTTAATATTCATACACTAAACATGTATTTGATATTAATACACTAAACATGTTGTGGAGAGGGGCGTGTCCTACGCGTCCCCTGAGGGCGAAGTGTTGCAGGGGCCGGCCACGAAGCAGCAGACAGGTGAGCAGATACCTCAGCTGGAGCGAGTCATCTAATCACCTGTCCCCTTTATCAGCAGCGTTGGAGATATTTGAGAGGGGAGATGATGAGAGTGACGGAGGAAAAAGAACACACAGCGAGAGACAGTGGACGCATTGGAGAGCAATGGACTGATGCAGGTGTTTGTACTGCAAGTCATTAAAGAGTGGGATTCACTGAGGCCCAGTGTGGTCATTCCAGCCAAGCAACGGGGGATCTGGGAAAGAGTCCTCCCACACATGTATTTAATATTTATGCACTTAACACGTTTTTAATATTCATATATTAAACAGCTGTTTAATTCATACTTATACACTAAACATGTAAAGGAGGAATTGGAAGTCTGGGACACTAAATAAGGCACACTTGGAAGCAATGAAGTTCTTTGTGTGTGCAGTTGCAGCAGAAGTCCACAGGAGGGCGCACGTTCCCTCTTAATAAGTCTGGTCGTCTCTCTCTCTCTCTCTCTCTCTCTCTCTCTCTCTAGCGTGCTCTTCCCCCCCAGTCCTTGTCTACTTTTATCGGCCAGCCCTATTGGCCATTTTCTTATTTTTTTTAACATCAGTTATGTGTCTATCATTATATATATTATATTGTTTTACAGCCCAGCCCTATCGGCCTTTTTTTTTTTTTCCACATAAGTTAGGTTTCTCATACTCTTATATTTATACACTAAACATCAGAGGTGGGTAGAGTAGCCAGAAATTGTACTCAAGTAAGAGTACTGTTACTTTAGAGATTTATTACTCAAGTAAAAGTAAGGGGTAGTCACCCAAATATTTACTTGAGTCAAAGTAAAAAGTATGTTGTGAAAAAACTACTCAAGTACTGAGTAACTGATGAGTAACCTGTTTGTTTAATGATCACGGCAACAAATAATGCACAAAAACATAAAAATAGCAACGAGCAAATTCAGAGCCAGGAATATCTCTTAAGCAACTAAAACAATATTATATATTAAATAATAGTACATTAAAATAAAATTTAAAAAATGTTTGTTTAATGATTTTGATTGATTGATTGATTGATTGATTGATTGATACTTTTATTAGTAGATTGCACAGTACAGTACATATTGCGTACAATTGACCACTAAATGGTAACACCCCAATAAGTTTCTCAACTTGTTTAAGTCGGGGTCCACGTTAATCAATTCATGGTACAAATATATACTATCAACATAATACAGTCATCACACAAGTTAATCATCATAGTATGTACATTGAATTATTTACAATCCGGGGGGTGGGATGAGGAGCTTTGGTTGATATCAGTACTTCAGTCATCAACAATTGCATCAACAGAGAAATGTGGACATTGAAACAGTGTAGGTCTTATTTAGTAGGATATGTACAGCCAGCAGAGAACATAGTGAGTTCACATAGCATAAGAACAAGTATATACATTAGAAGTACATTTGATTATTTACATTAGGTTATATATAATCCAGGGAGTGGGATGTGGAACTTTGGTTGATATCAGAGAAGTTAAGTCCCTACCTTTAGTCAAAAGTGATTTATGACCCCCCATAAAACAATGATTTATGACCCTCAAGGTCAAAGGTCAATGATTTATGAGGGGTCAAGTTCAAAGGTTAATGATTTATGAGGGGGTCAAGGTTAAAGGTCAAAGTCAAAGGTCAAAGGTCAGGTTCAAATGTCAAGGTCAAGTGGGTGTGGCTTACCCGGAAGAGGGTGGAGTTAAGACCTGCGGTGGGAGTGGTTAAACCAGGAAGAGGGTGGAGTTTTAAACAGAAAGAGGGCAGAGTTAAGACCTGCGGTGGGAGTGGTTAAACCAGGAAGAGGGTGGAGTTAAGACCTGACAGGGAACAGAGGAGGGTTCAGTTTTTTTAAGAAAGCAATGTCATCTGAGCAGCATGTGACCATATATTTGATAGTTTAAATGTTTACGATCGTTTGAAACAACTTCCAGATTTCGATGTATTGATGGCTGGGAATGTTACGTGTGGAGATGTGGACACGCACGCACTTCACACACACACACACACACACACACACACACACACACACATTCGTACGCACTGTTATTACCATGTTATTAGACATTGTCTTAGTCATTATTTGGAGCTTTATACGTTAGCGTAAAGACTTTGTTCGATTCGGTCATGATTAGTGAAACGCCTGTTTCGATTGATAAAAATAATAAAACTTACATTGACGCTCCGCAAAAAAGTCGAGTGTTTCTAAATCGTATTCAGTTTTCAGCTAAAAGAAAGAAGAGACGGAAGCCCTTTCTCGATATTTTCATCGTTATCTACCGTGGATTGGGAAGTTTTTGGTGGACACGCACACACGCACACACACACACACTTCACACACACACACACACACGCACGCACGCACGCACGCACGCACACACACACACACACACACACACACACACACACACACACACACACACACACACACACACACACACACACACACACTCGTACGCACTGAAACAACTTCCGTACCTCACGAAAACATATTTAAACAGATGGAAAAAACTATCGCAGAACACAGTGTCACGTAGCAACTGGTCTTTACGGTCGTTTGAATCAACAGGTCAGTTTGGGGGACAAAAGGAGGGTTCAGTTTTTACTGACTTCCCATCTGACAGTTTAAATGTTTATGACCGTTTGAATCAACAGGACACGCACGCACACACACACACACGCACGCACACACACACACACACACACACATACACACACACACACACGCACACACACACACACACACACACACACACACACCATTACCTCTGCTTTACCATGTTATTAGACATTGGTTTAACTCCATTTAAGCATTTAAACGTTAAAAGCATTGCACTTGTACGACGATGTAATACCTTTTTTTTTTTAACAACCGATGACGACGAAGTGAAAGACGATGAACTTTGCTTAAACGGTCTTACAAAGTTGGAAGATGATTTTCGAGGTGTGTTTAAACCTTCAAATTATTTAATATTATGTGTATTCATTATTTAGTTTCATAGAGGATTTGCCGTAAGATCCTAACGCGATCGTTTTAACACAATCGCAGTCTGGTGAGTCAAATGATTCTCATTTTACAAGAAAAAAAACATGCGGTATACGATACATATATACATATATTTACTTACAGATTTTCCGTTTACATCTCTTGCTCACTGGTCTCCCTTAAAGCTGGCGGGTCCGTCAACGGCCGTTCCAGGCAGAGGAGAAGGCTTGATTGCGCCAAAGACTCCAGACATCGAATCCTTGCTCCGAGGGGAAATCATCGAAAACGACGGTGAATGTCCGACAGGCACCCGCTGTAAGTTTTTCTCGTTTTCTGTAAGCTTTTTAAGATTCTCAGGAGCTTTAAAGAGCTCCTCTCATTCCAATGTCTTTCGCTCAAATGAATTTCGCGCCTAAGGGGAATGGGCGGGGACTGATTCCGGAGGTGGGCGGTTGTTTCCGCCAAGCAACCTTCTGGTTGAAATGGAGTGTGGATCAAGATGGATCCCTACTCTATATTCTTTTATTTAACCCAATGTTTTTTAAATACGTGTATAATGCTTTATATCCTATGTGTTGTGAATTCCATCCTACAATATCTTCCAAGGAACCCAAAGAAATGTTACCACACCTCCCGCTTTATTTATTCTATAGATTGCCTGAACTATTTCATAAACTAAATCTTGTCTTGTTTCTGATGCTATGTTTTTTATGCTCATCAATGCACTGTTGGACTGCGAGCACACAACTACTTTCCTTGCTTTGTTTTCCTCTATCCAGTTAACTGCCATATAAATTGCTACCAATTCCCCCGTAAAAACAGATAGTTTATCACTGATTATTTTATTTAATACTATGTTTCCTTGTGGGATAACTGCTACAGCTCTTACCTTTATTTTTTTTTATATAGTTTTTGATGCATCCGTATATATCATATCTCAATCCATTTTTCTATCCGGTAACTATTTAAATTTCTATTCTTTAGTAATTGCATGTTTTCTTTTGGGTTATCAAACATCCACGGTGGTATTGCAGGCATTGGTACTGTAGGACTAACTTTAATATTGTCAATTTTAACTTTATTACATATGACTCCTATAATCCACCCAAAACTATTCTTTTTTGTTTTCTCTTTTTCTTGGCAGATTGGTAGCACTGGACAAGTCGGATATCCTTGCTTGGATCCTTTTAAAGTTGCCCGATAAACTGCTGAGAGTTGATCTCTCCTCTTGTCCAAAGGTTTTTCGTTCATTTTTACTTGTAATACTGCCACTAGGGTTGATGTAGTAGCTCCACAACATAACCTTAAAGCCTGTGACTGGATCCGGTCTATTTTCCCAAGTCATGTTTTTGAAGCAGATTGGTAAATAATGCATCCGTAATCAATAACAGATGGAATTAAAGTTATAAATACATACATGTATTGTTTTCAACGTTAACCTATCAGCCCCCCAATCATTACCCCTCAAAGACCTCATTATATTTAACACCTTTTTACTTTTTCCCCTATTTTTTTATTTTCCGGAAGGAACACTCCTGAAGGAATAAATAAAGTACTATCTAATCTAATCTAATCAAATCTATTTTGCTGATGTGGGTTGACTAGTTCATATTTTTATCAAACCATATTCCTAAATATTTAAATACTTGTACCTCTTCTATATTTTCACCTTAGAGTTTTTATTTGGAGCTTGTTTGGTACTTTTGTCTTTGTAAAATGTATGACTTTTGTCTTTCCAACAGAGAATCTTAAACCTCAAGCCGTTCCCCAGTCTTGAACATTATTTACCACTTTGTTAGTTTTTTGATTATTTCTTTTGACTCTAAATAATATACTAGTCTTTCATTAATCTTTTTTTTTTTCCATTACTTTTCCCCAAATTTATAATTTCCTGCCTCTTCCGGGTCTTACCCTGACTTGCATATTGGAATTGTTACCGCTAATTTTCCCCTCTGCCGGTCATTCTCCTTCTTCATATATCCTGTCATATCATTTCAAGACCACTTCTTTGACGATGCCACCTAAGTTTTTGATCATTTGATAACCCGCTAGGTCTTTCCCCGGTGACGTATTTTTAACCTTTTTCAAAATTCGAACCATTTCATTCAAAGAAAATGTCATATCCATAGTGTTGGTAAAGCTATTAACGTTGTCTTCCATCATTTCCCCAATATTTAAACTCATTGTTTTTTCTCTCTTTTGTTTTTCCACATTTCTCAAATTATCATTACTGTGCACTTCAACAAATGTTTTTGCTAAAGGTTCTGCTGTTTCTTTACCCGTGACTACATCTTCTTTGATAAATGTGGCACATCATCCTCTTTACCCTTCATTCCTATCTTTACGAATCGTTATATATCCTTTTATTATAAAGTTTAATTTTGGCTTCAGCCCTGTTTCTTGAATACAAATTATACGTGGTTTAGTTTTCATATTTTTAATATATCCCTTTAATTCATGTTCGGTTGCTATACAACTTCTGGCATTCCACCGGACCATTAACAGGGTGTTGGAATGTGGTGACATGACTCCGTCACGTCTACTCTCCGTAGTACAGCTTGCACCCGGTACCAAGATAGTTCTTTCAACAACTTTGATGCTGCTTTGACAATTATTTTGATCTTCTCAGTCTTATTTTTACTTTCATTTTGTATCAAAGCTGAGTTGTGCTCTCTGGTTTATTTTGCAAATGAACCGACAGAACATGATCATGTACAAGACTCGCCTACCCACAATGCACTGCAGCCCAACGCTCCTGGTCGGATGTTTTTTCGGGGTTCATGGAGAGATGCGGTAAAGAGTGGTAGCCAAGACACACGGTCACACACGGTCACACACGGTCACACACGGTCACACACGGTCACACTCCGCAATTATTTTGACCTGGGGAGCAGATATAGAGGAAAAAATGTGTCTGGGGGGCCGGGATATCTGATTTTCAGGTACAAAAAAATTCACAATGACACAAAATAAACACAACAGTTAAACCTCACACTAAAAACAAGACATTGACTTGTACGTTCAAAAGACAGAATAGAACAAGTCAAGACATGCAATGCCATCTACAAAATGTTATGTAAATGTTAGTCATTACACACGCGGCTATGGTTTTGATGTATTTGTTACAGACATGTTTACGTCAAGTAACATCACATGGTTCCATTTGCACCTTTCAACAAATCTGAAAAGGAATATTAAGAAGTAAAACTTATATTTAATCCTACCTCTTCTCCGAGCACACGGTGACCGTACATACGGGTCGAAAAATGTTGACCTAATTCAGCATTTCTCAAAGTGTGGGGAATAGAGACATGACAGGTGGGGCGCGAGGAAAGGGAGGGAATTTTTTATTTTTTATTTTTTTTTACTATGCTTTCATTTTCTATACACACTGTAAATCACTTTGTGATTCTGTCTGTGAAATCCGCCGTATAAATAAATGTAAATTACTTATTTTTCCTGTAGGCTTTAAATTTCTCGGCAGGAGCGAAAGTTTGACAGACATAGCAACAGTAACTTTTGCAGGCAGGGCTAAGAGGAACAAACTTTCGCGCGGATGGGTAGCAGGCTAATGTGCGAACCACAATTACACAAAATGGATACATTTGCAACTCGCACCTCAAAGGTCTGCGGAGAAACAAAAATATGACGGGTCTAATCAACCAAAAAGTCAACCTAAAAGAAAATATGGCGAAGGGTATCTTGCTCTTGGATTCACGGCAGCGGAGGTGGGGGCAGAGGAGAGACCCCTGTGTGTTCTTTGTCTAAAACGGCTAGCAGCAGACAGCCTGAGACCCAACAAAGCAAAGAGACAACTCGAGACCACACATGATGTCCAATAAATTGTTTTGTTGGGGCGATGGGGGTAGGTGGGCCTTGAGTCTAAAGTGCTGATGACAGAAAAAAAAAAGTTTGAGAAGCCCTGACCTAATTGTACGGATCTCACTTTAAACGGCAAACCGATCATTTAAATGTTTTCACTTTGAATATGAAACGAGGAGTAAAATGTACAATATTATCAATTATTTCACAAGGACATGTTTTAAGGATATTGTACAGTATAATTAAATCTAAAATGAATGTGATCACTTTCAGGATCATTTTATTTTTAGCCAGTAAACAACTGTTATGTACTTTTGAATCGGGTTTTCAAAAAAAAAAAAAAAGGGAGGGACAATCAAGGATCAACAATGGCACGACTTTAACTAACTTGCGTGAGGTCAAAAGACAAGAGATTTTAGACCAATGCTGCTTTGGATCTGTTCCTGCTAAACTAGTAAGTGACTTTCAATGCTCAAATCAGAATAATAATACTAATTTTAGCTACTGGAAATTTGTGTGGTAGCAATAAATACCCACCAGCGCGATACTTTGCAGTTCCACACTGACCAACCACGCAACAAACTCAAAATAACTGTACAAGGAAAAAACAATGCAGTGACTTCAAACTGCAAATATAAGGTTTGAGTAAAATATGTAGGTTGGTGTGAATGTTGTCCGTCTATCTATGTTGACCCTGCGATGAGATGGCGACTTGTCCAGGGTGTACACCTCCTTCCACCCGATTGTAGCTGAGATAGGCGCCAGCGACCCCCACGTCCCCAAAAGGGAATAAGTGGTAGAAAACGAATGTAGGTTCCTACTGTGGAAAGTTCAGTAATACAGAATCATTGTGGCATTATCGTGTCAGTTGGACGCTATATGCGCTAGTCCTCATGGTAAATGTGGTTTTCCTTTTGGGAAAACGCCATCGCTTTGGTTCACTGGTGCGGCCAATATAAACCAAAACTGAAAATTCTTAAGTGGGGCTTTAAGTAGAGTTTATAAATCTTGTATCTGTGCCACATATAGCCTTATTTCAGTGTCAACAGTCTCCAGCTTACTTGCTACACATGTTTTGGCTCTGCCCATCCCTGTGCAGTTATTGGACCGACATTTTTAATACTTTGTCTGATGTTGTAATTACCTACTAGGCCTTCTTTGCCTTTATTTGTTGTTGTATCTTTATGTTAGCAATTGGGACTTTTTGAATGAAATTGTCTGTGGCTCCATGTTAACGAAGTTGCCTGTACTATTTGACTGATGCATTTTATTGATTGATTTATTAGCAGTAATTGCACAAAGGCATTCTTCTTATTTTAGTTTTCTGACAGCACGTAGGCGTTCGCATCAACTTTCGTCTTTTTAACAAATGGGTAAAGGGGGAATGATGTATGCCGTAAAACTAGTTGGCACATTTAATATTTAATAATAATGAATATTGTAAAATTCTATAATTTTTGTTATTTAAAGGGGAAAACCCGATTCAAAAGTACATAACAGTTGTTTACTGGCTAAAAATAAAATGATCCTGAAAGTGATCACATTCATTTTAGATTTAATTATACTGTACAATATCCTTAAAACATGTCCTTGTGAAATAATTGATAATATTGTACATTGTACATTTTACTCCTCGTTTCATATTCAAAGTGAAAACATTTAAATGATCGGTTTGCCGTTTAAAGTGAGATCCGTACAATTAGGTCAGGGCTTCTCAAACTTTTTTTTTTTCCGTCATCACCACTTTAGACTCAAGGCCCACCTACCCCCATCGCCCCAACAAAACAATTTATTGGACATCATGTGTGGTCTCGAGTTGTCTCTTTACTTTGTTGGGCCTGATGCTGTTTGCTGCTAGCCGTTTTAGACAAAGAACACACAGGGGTCTCTCCTCTGCCCCCACCTCCGCTGCCGTGAATCCAAGAGCAAGATACCCTTCGCCATATTTTCTTTTAGGTTGACTTTTTGGTTGATTAGACCCGTCATATTTTTGTTTCTCCGCAGACCTTTGAGGTGCGAGTTGCAAATGTATCCATTTTGTGTAATTGTGGTTCGCACATTAGCCTGCTACCCATCCGCGCGAAAATTTGTTCCTCTTAGACCTGCCTGCAAAAGTTACTGTTGCTATGTCTGTCAAACTTTCGCTCCTGCCGAGAAATTTAAAGCCTACAGGAAAAATAAGTAATTTACATTTATTTATACGGCGGATTTCACAGACAGAATCACAAAGTGATTTACAGTGTGTATAGAAAATGAAAGCATAGTAAAAAAAAATCAAAAATAAAAAATGTCCTCCCTTTCCTCGCGCCCCACCTGTCATGTCTCTATTCCCCACACTTTGAGAAATGCTGAATTAGGTCAACATTTTTCGACCCGTATGTACGGTCACCGTGTGCTCGGAGAAGAGGTAGGATTAAATATAAGTTTTACTTCTTAATATTCCTTTTCAGATTTGTTGAAAGGTGCAAATGGAACCATGTGATGTTACTTGACGTAAACATGTCTGCAACAAATACATCAAAACCATAGCCGCGTGTGTAATGACTAACATTTACATAACATTTTGTAGATGGCATTGCATGTCTTGACTTGTTCTATTCTGTCTTTTGAACGTACAAGTCAATGTCTTGTTTTTAGTGTGAGGTTTAACTGTTGTGTTTATTTTGTGTCATTGTGAAGTTTTTTGTACCTGAAAATCAGATATCCCGGCCCCCCAGACAAATTTTTTTTCCTCTATATCTGCTCCCCAGGTCAAAATAATTGCCGAGTGTGACCGTGTGTGACCGTGTGTGACCGTGTGTGACCGTGTGTGACCGTGTGTCTTGGCTACCACTCTTTACCGCATCTCTCCATGAACCCCGAAAAAAACATCCGACCAGGAGCGTTGGGTTGCAGTGCATTGTGGGTAGGCGAGTCTTGTACATGATCATGTTCTGTCGGTTCATTTGCAAAATAAACCAGAGAGCACAACTCAGCTTTGATACAAAATGAAAGTAAAAATAAGACTGAGAAGATCAAAATAATTGTCAAAGCAGCATCAAAGTTGTTGAAAGAACTATCTTGGTACCGGGTGCAAGCTGTACTACGGAGAGTAGACGTGACGGAATCATGTCACCACATTCCAACACCCTGTTAATGGTCCGGTGGAATGCCAGAAGTTTGATAGCAACCGAACATGAATTAAAGGGATATATTAAAAATATGAAAACTAAACCACGTATAATTTGTATTCAAGAAACAGGGCTGAAGCCAAAATTAAACTTTATAATAAAAGGATATATAACGATTCGTAAAGATAGGAATGAAGGGTAAAGAGGATGATGTGCCACATTTATCAAAGAAGATGTAGTCACGGGTAAAGAAACAGCAGAACCTTTAGCAAAAACATTTGTTAAAGTGCACAGTAATGATAATTTGAGAAATGTGGAAAAACAAAAGAGAGAAAAAACAATGAGTTTAAATATTGGGGAAATGATGGAAGACAACGTTAATAGCTTTACCAACACTATGGATATGACATTTTCTTTGAATGAAATGGTTCGAATTTTGAAAAAGGTTAAAAATACGTCACCGGGGAAAGACCTAGCGGGTTATCAAATGATCAAAAACTTAGGTGGCATCGTCAAAGAAGTGGTCTTGAAATGATATGACAGGATATATGAAGAAGGAGAATGACCGGCAGAGGGGAAAATTAGCGGTAACAATTCCAATATGCAAGTCAGGGTAAGACCCGGAAGAGGCAGGAAATTATAAATTTGGGGAAAAGTAATGGAAAAAAAAAAAAGATTAATGAAAGACTAGTATATTATTTAGAGTCAAAAGAAATAATCAAAAAACTAACAAAGTGGTAAATAATGTTCAAGACTGGGGAACGGCTTGAGGTTTAAGATTCTCTGTTGGAAAGACAAAAGTCATACATTTTACAAAGACAAAAGTACCAAACAAGCTCCAAATAAAAACTCTAAGGTGAAAATATAGAAGAGGTACAAGTATTTAAATATTTAGGAATATGGTTTGATAAAAATATGAACTAGTCAACCCACATCAGCAAAATAGATTTGATTAGATTAGATTAGATAGTACTTTATTTATTCCTTCAGGAGTGTTCCTTCCGGAAAATAAAAAAAATAGGGGAAAAAGTAAAAAGGTGTTAAATATAATGAGGTCTTTGAGGGGTAATGATTGGGGGGCTGATAGGTTAACGTTGAAAACAATACATGTATATATTTATAACTTTAATTCCATCTGTTATTGATTACGGATGCATTATTTACCAATCTGCTTCAAAAACATGACTTGGGAAAATAGACCGGATCCAGTCACAGGCTTTAAGGTTATGTTGTGGAGCTACTACATCAACCCTAGTGCCAGTATTACAAGTAAAAATGAACGAAAAACCTTTGGACAAGAGGAGAGATCAACTCTCAGCAGTTTATCGGGCAACTTTAAAAGGATCCAAGCAAGGATATCCGACTTGTCCAGTGCTACCAATCTGCCAAGAAAAAGAGAAAACAAAAAAGAATAGTTTTGGGTGGATTATAGGAGACATATGTAATAAAGTTAAAATTGACAATATTAAAGTTAGTCCTACAGTACCAATGCCTGCAATACCACCGTGGATGTTTGATAACCCAAAAGAAAACATGCAATTACTAAAGAATAGAAATTTAAATAGTTACCGGATAGAAAAATGGATTGAGATATGATATATACGGATGCATCAAAAACTATATAAAAAAAAATAAAGGTAAGAGCTGTAGCAGTTATCCCACAAGGAAACATAGTATTAAATAAAATAATCAGTGATAAACTATCTGTTTTTACGGGGGAATTGGTAGCAATTTATATGGCAGTTAACTGGATAGAGGAAAACAAAGCAAGGAAAGTAGTTGTGTGCTCGCAGTCCAACAGTGCATTGATGAGCATAAAAAACATAGCATCAGAAACAAGACAAGATTTAGTTTATGAAATAGTTCAGGCAATCTATAGAATAAATAAAGCGGGAGGTGTGGTAACATTTCTTTGGGTTCCTTGGAAGATATTGTAGGATGGAATTCACAACCCATAGGATATAAAGCATTATACACGTATTTAAAAAACATTGGGTTAAATAAAAGAATATAGAGTAGGGATCCATCTTGATCCACACTCCATTTCAACCAGAAGGTTGCTTGGCGGAAACAACCGCCCACCTCCGGAATCAGTCCCCGCCCATTCCCCTTAGGCGCGAAATTCATTTGAGCGAAAGACATTGGAATGAGAGGAGCTCTTTAAAGCTCCTGAGAATCTTAAAAAGCTTACAGAAAACGAGAAAAACTTACAGCGGGTGCCTGTCGGACATTCACCGTCGTTTTCGATGATTTCCCCTCGGAGCAAGGATTCGATGTCTGGAGTCTTTGGCGCAATCAAGCCTTCTCCTCTGCCTGGAACGGCCGTTGACGGACCCGCCAGCTTTAAGGGAGACCAGTGAGCAAGAGATGTAAACGGAAAATCTGTAAGTAAATATATGGATATATGTATCGTATACCGCATGTTTTTTTTCTTGTAAAATGAGAATCATTTGACTCACCAGACTGCGATTGTGTTAAAACGATCGCGTTAGGATCTTACGGCAAATCCTCTATGAAACTAAATAATGAATACACATAATATTAAATAATTTGAAGGTTTAAACACACCTCGAAAATCATCTTCCAACTTTGTAAGACCGTTTAAGCAAAGTTCATCGTCTTTCACTTCGTCGTCATCGGCTGTTAAAAAAAAAAAAGGTATTACATCGTCGTACAAGTGCAATGCTTTTAACGTTTAAATGCTTAAATGGAGTTAAACCAATGTCTAATAACATGGTAAAGCAGAGGTAATGGTGTGTGTGTGTGTGTGTGTGTGTGTGTGTGTGTGCGTGTGTGTGTGTGTGTATGTGTGTGTGTGTGTGTGTGTGTGCGTGCGTGAGTGTGTGTGTGTGCGTGCGTGTCCTGTTGATTCAAACGGTCATAAACATTTAAACTGTCAGATGGGAAGTCAGTAAAAACTGAACCCTCCTTTTGTCCCCCAAACTGACCTGTTGATTCAAACGACCGTAAAGACCAGTTGCTACGTGACACTGTGTTCTGCGATAGTTTTTTCCATCTGTTTAAATATGTTTTCGTGAGGTACGGAAGTTGTTTCAGTGCGTACGAATGTGTGTGTGTGTGTGTGTGTGTGTGTGTGTGTGTGTGTGTGTGTGTGTGTGTGTGTGTGTGCGTGTGTGCGTGCGTGTGTGCGTGTGTGTGTGTGTGTGTGCGTGTGTGTGTGTGAAGTGTGTGTGTGTGTGCGTGTGTGTGCGTGTGTGCGTGTCCACCAAAAACTTCCCAATCCACGGTAGATAACGATGAAAATATCGAGAAAGGGCTTCCGTCTCTTCTTTCTTTTAGCTGAAAACTGAATACGATTTAGAAACACTCGACTTTTTTGCGGAGCGTCAATGTAAGTTTTATTATTTTTATAAATCGAAACAGGCGTTTCACTAATCATGACCGAATCGAACAAAGTCTTTACGCTAACGTATAAAGCTCCAAATAATGACTAAGCCTTACACCGCCCTTTTGTACACATCCTCTGCGTGTGTGTGTGTGTGTGTGTGTGTGTGTGTGTGTGTGTGTGTGTGTGTGTGTGTGTGTGTGTGTGTGTGTGTGTGTGTGTGTGTGTGTGTGTGTGTGTGTGTGTGAAGTGCGTGCGTGTCCACATCTCCACACGTAACATTCCCAGCCATCAATACATCGAAATCTGGAAGTTGTTTCAAACGATCGTAAACATTTAAACTATCAAATATATGGTCACATGCTGCTCAGATGACATTGCTTTCTTAAAAAAACTGAACCCTCCTCTGTTCCCTGTCAGGTCTTAACTCCACCCTCTTCCTGGTTTAACCACTCCCACCGCAGGTCTTAACTCTGCCCTCTTTCTGTTTAAAACTCCACCCTCTTCCTGGTTTAACCACTCCCACCGCAGGTCTTAACTCCACCCTCTTCCGGGTAAGCCACACCCACTTGACCTTGACATTTGAACCTGACCTTTGACTTTGACCTTTGACTTTGACCTTTAACCTTGACCCCCTCATAAATCATTAACCTTTGAACTTGACCCCTCATAAATCATTGACCTTTGACCTTGAGGGTCATAAATCATTGTTTTATGGGGGGTCATAAATCACTTTTGACTAAAGGTAGGGACTTAACTTCTCTGATATCAGTACTTCAGTCATCAACAATTGCATCAACAGAGAAATGTGGACATTGAAACAGTGTAGGTCTTATTTAGTAGGATATGTACAGCCAGCAGAGAACATAGTGAGTTCACATAGCATAAGAACAAGTATATACATTTGAAGTACATTTGAGTTGTTTATAATTCGGGGAGATGGGATGTGAATGGAGGAGGGTATTAGTAATGTGTTGAAGTTGCCTGGAGGTGTTTTAGAGCGCTTTTGAAGGAGGATAGAGATGCACTTTCATACCTGTTGGAAGTGCATTCCACATTGATGTGGCATAGAAAGAGAATGAGTTAAGACCTTTGTTAGATCGAAATCTGGGTTTAACGTGGTTTGTGGAGCTCCCCCTGGTGTTGTGGTTATGGCGGTCATTTACGTTAAGGAAGTAGTTTGACATGTACTTCGGTATCAAGGAGGTGTAGCGGATTTTATAGACTAGGCTCAGTGCAAGTTGTTTGACTCTGTCCTCCACCCTGAGCCAGCCCACTTTGGAGAAGTGGGTTGGATTGAGGTGTGATCTGGGGTGGAGGTCTAAAAGTAACCGGATTAGCTTATTCTGGGATGTTTGGAGTCTAGATTTGAGGGTTTTGGAGGTGCTGGGGTACCAGGAGGTGCAAGCGTAATCGAAGAAGGGTTGAATGAGAGTTCCCGCTAGAATCCTCAAGGTGCTTTTGTTGACCGGCAACAAATCATGCACAAAAACATAAAAATAGCAATGAGCAAATTCAGAGCCAGGAATATCTCTTAAGCAACTAAAACAATAATATATATTAAATAATGATACATTAAAATAAATAAAAAATTAAGGCAAATTGGGCCACAATAACTTAACAGCACCATAGGCACAGTAGGCATTCATTGATTGATTGATTGAAACTTGTATTAGTAGATTGCACAGTACAGTACATATTCCCTACAATTGACCACTAAATGCTAACACCCCAATAAGTTTTTCAACGTTAATCAATTACTTAATCAATGACCAAGTCGAGGTGATCTACCTCATATATACATACACACACATATCATATATATATATATATATATACATATACATACACACATATCATATATATATATATATATATATATATATACATTTATATATACAGTATATAATTTATATTTATTTATTTTGCCGATTTTGTTGACATGTTAAAGGTGTTTTAATGAATATACATGCATGTTTAACACATAGATTCCTATCTTTAATGAAGACAAGAATATAAGTTGGTGTATTACCTGATTCTGATGACTTGCATCGATTGGAATCAGACAGTATAGTGCTGATAAGTCCCGGTTTTCAAATGGAGGAGAAAAAAAGTTCCTCCTTCCTGTCTAATACTACATGAAAGTCGTTGGTTTTTGGCATCTTATTTGTCCAGCTTCCATATTCGTTTTTATACACTTTACAAGAAATACATTGGCGGCAAACTCCGTAGCTTGCTAGCTTGTTTGCGCTGGCTTTCGGAGACTCTTATTTTGTTAGCGCAGGCGCGATGGAGCGGCGCTTTTATTGTGAAGACAGGAAGTGTGCGATCAGTCTTTAGGCTTGTGACGGGAAGTACGGTTGAAATAAAAAGTGTCTTTTTTCCTTTACACTTTTGATTGATTGGTTGATTGATTGAAACTTTTATTAGTAGATTGCACAGTACAGTACATATTCCGTACAGTTGACCACTAAATAGTAACACCCCAATAAGTTTTTCAACATGTCCGGTTCAACGTGTGACGGTCACGTGACCACCTGGCTCTCTTTGATTGGTCCAACGTCACCAGTGACTGCATTTGATTGGTGAAACGCAAGCGTGCGTAGTTCCTACTTTGAATGCGTGTCTGACAACATCAAAACAAACAAAGCGTGCATTAACAGATCGATATAAAAAAAAAAAAGTAGCGAGTAGCGACCTGATTGCAGATAAATGGAGCGGAGTAAAAGTAGCGTTTCTTCTCTATAAATTTACTCAAGTAAAAGTATGTTGCATATAAACTACTGTTAGAAGTACAATTTATCCCAAAAGTTACTCAAGTAGATGTAACGGAGTAAATGTAGCGCGTTACTACCCACCTCTGCTAAACATGTATCTGATATTCATACACTAAACATGTATTTAATATTCATACACGAAACGTGTATTTAATATTCATATACTAAACATGTATTTAATATTTATACACTAAACATGTATTTAATATTCATACACGAAACGTGTATTTAATATTCATATACTAAACATGTATTTCATATTCATACACTAAACATTTATTTAATATTTATACACTAAACAGGTATTTAATATTCATACATTAAACAGTTATTTGATTAAAATGTATACACTAAACAAGTTTTTAATATTCATATATTAAACAGCTGTTTAATTAATACTTATACACTAAACATGTAAAGGAGGAATTGGAAGTCTGGGACACTAAATAAGGCACACTTGGAAGTAATTAATTTCTTTGTGTGTGCAGTTTCGGCAGAAGTCCACAGGAGGGCGCACGTTCCCTCTTTGTAAGTCTGGTCGTCTCTCTCTCTCTCTCTCTCTCACCCCCCCTCCCATCCCCCCACATAAGTTATGTGTCTATCGTTATTTATATTGTATTGTTTTACAGCCCAGCCCTATGTTTTTTTTTCAAATGACTGTTTTTTTAAATGGTTTCAATTTGATGTCTTTTGCAATATATATTGACATCGTTTAATCGCCCAGTCCTATCGGCTTTTTTCCATTTTTTTTCCATTTTTTCTATCTATGTGTCATGCTATTAAATTGATATATCGGAGGCGTGTGTGGACTAATGGAGGGGGTGTTTCCACCAGGCGTGTATGGAGGCCTATTTCATTCAGGGGAGGAGCCAGAAATGATGACGTAAGAAGCCCCGTGACCGCTTCGGGAAGCAGTACAGATTTGCCGGGAAATTCGACAACTTATAAACCGCCCAAGCTCCATCGAAAATGTTGGCTTTTGAGTCTTGTGGTCAGTTGGGAATATGGAGAGAGAATAAAAACAGTTTTTTAAATGCCACTAGAATCAAAGAAGGATGACAAACTGAATCAAAACAACAAACTTGATGTCCATTTCATAAACATTAGATTACTGATTGTTGTTGGTAACGTCAACACAACTTTGATAGCACAATGGCTTGCGCGTTGGCCTTTTATTCTACAAGACATGAGTTCTATTCTTGGCAACGTCAGTTCCCAATTGTGTTTACCAATGGAAAACAATACACTTATTAAAGTAAAGCTTTCTGTATTAATTATTTTTAAGCAGCTACCAGAAATCCATAGCTGAATAATAGAGAGGTTTTGTGAAAAAATAATAATACAAAAGAATTGCCTAAAACCAAAACTAAAAATGAACTAAATCTCCTCTGTTCTGTACATCATTGTCCAAGTGACATTAGATTGTCATCTTCCTCTTTATGCCATTTCCTCAAGGTGACAGAAAAACATGATACAACCTGCCTATCATGTGATTCTACCATGTTGGCAAAATACAAACACACAATATATTGACATATATAACACATAAAACATGGAATTAGAAGTGAACAATACCCATCCCTACCAGCAGGTGTTGTTGTACTGGAAACTAATTTACAAACACAACTTCATCACACACAATACTCCACTATGGAATTGTTTTTATACTAAAATGAGAAACAAATCCATCTTTGTACAGCAATGGTTTGAAAATGGCATTTGGTCACTGATGCACTTATTGACTGATAAAAGTATTTTATTATCTGAAAATTTCATTAAGTGCAACCTGCAATTAAAAATATTACAACATTAAAAAGGCTTTCATTCAAAATATTTTAATTACAGTGTATCATTCTTTTTAATTATTTACTATTTCTTCTTTACTGTATGTTCTCTGGAACAAAACAAAACTCATAACTTGAAAGTTTCCATTCTTCCTAAGGCAAAGGAGTTCATTTAAGAAAAAAAGACGGAATTGACCACTTAAAAAAATCTTTAGGGTGTTTTTTTTGCAATTGAATACAACATTTGTTCATTCTGTGATAGGAAAACAAAATAAACAGTTTATTTTAAGAATGTATGCAAAGTAAATTTCTGTGGGATGATGTACAATATTGGCTTTTGTCCGACACTCCGAACTTTGATTGATATTGATGTTGTTTTGGGGATGTTAAAAAGAAAAACAACCATAAAAAATGTTGAAAACACAATAAAGGGAGTTTTTTTTTAATCCACAAATGTAAGTTTGTAAAAACAAAACCATATTTCCTTCACACAAACAATTCAGTCATTCTCTGTCACTTTTATATTGCATAAAGGTCTGGGGACATACATATAAAACAATCACAACACAATCATCATATTACAAAAAAGTAATATAATTAATAAAATGGATGAATAGAGACGCAACAAATGATTCATAAAGTCACATTTCAAAACTGTATAAAAGACAACTGTTCAAATGATGTATAAAGTAAATAATAATATGCTTCCTGAAGTGGTCCAGAAGATGTTTCAGATGTGAACCAGTACATATGTATATCATATAAAGGTGATAATCTATGGGATTATTAACAATTGGAAATAACATTATGTAACACTTCAATATTCCAAACACGTATAAAAACAGTATTATGAATAAGTCTAAAATTGTATTATGAATATATACACACATACAATGTTTATTGTGTGTAAAAAAATGTATTGTACTGTTTACTCTCACCTTTTCAGTCAAACTGTTCCGTTAATTTTTTTAATAAAAGTACACAATGTTGCATATTAATGCATGTATTTGACTGAAAAAAGCCCTGTAATAAAATATCTCAGCAATAAATGTAGAAGCATATTAAAAAGGTTGTTACACAACAATGTCACACATGTTATATGTGCTGATGTTGTTAGAAAGTCAAAATGAAAGTCTGGACAGTTTATTTCAAATCCTGCAGTTTCATTTGCTGCTGCTGTTCTCACCAGCACACTTGTGTTTCTTACACTGGTACTTAGAAGACAATCTTTCACCACACACACTGCAACTCAACACTTTCTCTCCTGGGTGTGTTCTCATGTGTCTTTCAAGCTTTGATCGTTCCCCAAAGCTTCTGTTGCAGATTAAACAGGAAAAAGGTTTTTCACCAGTGTGTATTCTCTTGTGTCTTTTCAAAGTTAGACTGTCTGTAAAACCTTTACCACAGCTTGAACAAGAAAAAGGTTTTTCACCGGTGTGTGTTCTCTTGTGTACATTCAAATTATGACTTTGTGTAAAACCTTTACCACAGACTACACAGGAAAAAGGTTTTTCACCAGTGTGTGTTCTCAAGTGTACTTTCAAATCCTGACTTTGTGCAAAACCTTTACCACAAATTGAACAAGAAAAAGGCTTTTCTCCAGTGTGTGTTCTCATGTGTTTTTTCAAATCCTGACTTTGTGCAAAACTTTTACCACAGATTGAACAAGAAAATGTTTTTTCACCAGTGTGTGTTCTCATGTGGACTTTCAAATTCTGACTTTGTGTAAAACCTTTACTACAGAGTGAACAAGAAAAGGGTTTTTCTCCAGTGTGTCTTCTCATGTGGGTTTTCAGAAGACTATGGTATTTAAAAGTTTTGTGACAGTGAGAACATGTGAAGTGAGTGTTGTCAGTGTGACATGTCGTATCATCTTTAGAGTCTTCATCATCAGTGTCAGGAGAGTGTGACGTTGTGTCCTCACTATCTGATAGTGGAGCTAAGAGCTTGTCTGCTTGTGATCCTCCACAGTGGTCTCCATCAGCTTCTGTTGTCATGTGTTGTGTTGAGCTGCTGCTTGGAGGCTCCCCCCCTCCCCTCTCCTCACTTTCACCTTTCACCTCATCATCTTCACTCTTCACAGGGACACCAGTCACTGGGAACTCCTCCAACCATTTAGGCTGACTGATGCCCTCTTCCTCCTCTTCCTCTTTAATGTGTGGCGGCCCTCGGTCCTCCTTTTCCTCTTTAAAGTAGGGGGTCGGTGGGTCCTCCTCTTCCTTTTTAATGTGAGGGGTCAGCAGGTTCTCTTGCGCCTTAAAGTGAGGGGTCAGTGGGTCCTCCTCTTCCTTTTTGATGTGTAAGATCAGTGAGTCCTCCGCTTGCCCTTTAATGTGAAAGGTCAGTTTAACACGATGGGTCTGTGGCATCCCGTCTTCCTCTTTAATGTGGGGGGGCTGTGGCTCCTCTATTCCCTCTTTAATTTGTTTGGGATGTGGTACCTCTTCTTCCTCATGTATGTTGGAGGACTGTGGTTCCTCCTCCTGTTCATTAGGTAGAGGTTCTTCTTCGACGTCTAACAATACAGGAGAAAAAAACATTCTTAGAAAAGTTCAACTTTGCTCAGTCTTATGAGACATTGTTCTGCACCAACATTAAATAGGATGAAGTAATCAGATTACTGACTACTCCTTCAAAAGGTAACTTGTTTATCATTAATAATAGTAATAATGGATTAGATTAATTTAGTGCGTTTCTGGACACTCAAATTGCGTTATAGTGAGAACTGAGAAGGCATTATTCATGCAGTCCACACATGCAATGTGGTGAGCTACATGTAATTATAATAATAATAACAATAACAATAATAATAATAATAATAATAAGTAGATGAAGCAATTGCTGAAGGAATTGTGTGTGAAAGCTCAAATACTGAAGTTGAACTGAAATGCTGACAGAATGTAGTATGAATGTAAGAATAGTTTGAATATTAGAGAGGTTTGAATGTTGAAGAGTTGGAATTCCCAGGAAAACTGGAATTTGGTTTAAAACTTGGGAACATGTTAGTTTGAATGTCCAGGATGAGTGGAATAAGTTGATGTTGGAATGGTTTGAATGGGTTCATATCAATGGTAACTTCTTGGAAATTTGGGCAAAGCGGGATTTTTTTGAAAATGATGAAGAGCATGAACAAGTTGAATTGGTTAGTGTTGGAATTGTTTAAATCTGTCAAGAAATGTTGAAGTAGTAACAGTTTTTTAATTGAAAAATGGTATTACTGAAGTTTGTGAAAACCGGGAATTTTTCTAGTTCTTAAAGGCCTACTGAAATGAGATTTTCTTATTCAAACGGGGATAGCAGCTCCATTCTATGTGTCATACTTGATCATTTCGCGATTCTGCCATATTTTTGCTGAAAGTATTTAGTAGAGAACATCCACGATAAAGTTCGCAACTTTTGGTCGCTAATGAAAAAGCCCTGCCTTTACCGGAAGTATGTGCTTGTGACGTCACGAATTGCAGGGCTCCACACATATTCACAGTGTGACCGGGCAGTAATTCAAGGCAGGCGCATACTATATGCCCGGCGGCAATTCAAGGAAATACGGTTGTTCTGAAGGTTTGCATGTTTGTTTAATAGTTACTTTAAGTTCTCCAGTTAGTAGATAATTTCTGTTAAGGGATTATTGTTATTATTATTATTATTTATTTCTATTTAATACGTATCATATGGGAAAGCCAAAATGTGTATATTTAAGTTGTTTAACCGTTGCTATGGCTTCCGTTGCCGCAGTAACGGGCAGTTCCTTTTCCGCTGGTAGAAAAAGGTTTAAAAGAGTTCCGGCACTAGCAGTGCAGTGTCGGTAGTTCTACATGGAAGACAGTTTACCACGACTGCAGATTGGCGAAAGAACCACAGTAAGAGTATTATTTCCAAGTGTAAGTGACAGTGTATCATTTGCACTGGTTTAAGTTTAGGACATTTGGGCACTTCACGTTGCCAGTATACGTGAAGTGCATGCTAACCACTAGGAAGCTAACCGCAGCTCGTACTTGTGGTTGTGTGCTGCACCATGACTTAAAGAACGGCATCTTTAGTCACGTTTGCTTTCAGTTTGTTAGAGAGACCCTCTCCCCGTTGACTGTGTAGTTTGGAGAGCGAGTGTGGGACAATATAATGAGCTTAGTTGCGTGCTACTGTTGCTACGTCGCTGCGAGGGACCCAGACAGCGCTAGGTTGGCGTGTCCATTGCACGCGCTCACGGACTAGTCGACAGAGAGGTGACCCAGGACGAGGCTGGTTCTCCTCTCGCTCCAGACTGGACCTCCTGAGTCGTGCTAAAGGAAGCACGGCCGTGCTTTCCTCTCCCCATCTCTACTCCACAACGGGAGGTGTCCCCCCCCTCCAACACCCCCTTTGTATCCAGCAGTTTCAACTCACCACCACACCCCTAAGTGCACCACCGATTCATCAGGCCCGCAACAGACAATCTTCTGGCCCAACCAAGGGGCCCAGGTTGGACTGTGTGAGTGATTGGTTTAGTGTGGGTTGTTCAAATGGGGAGGTAGCGTGTGAGTGGGGAAGAGTGTATGAGTGTAATCAATGTCTGATTATTGTATTTTAATCCGGTTATTGTAAAGTAAATTGTTCAACTTTATAAGCCGTCTCCTCTCGCTCTCTCTTAGAGTAGATTCTTACATAAATATTGAATAATTCGAGTCATCCCAATAAGGTGAAATACAGTCCTTTACAGGCTCCCGTACAACGGTATTATATATATATATAAATATAAATGTGGAAAATGTGGGTGAATGTGGAAGTAGTGTCAAAGCGCTTTGAGTACCTTGAAGGTAGAAAAGCGCTGTACAAGTACAATCCATTTATCATTTATATATATACATACCCCGCCTTCCACCCGATTGTAGCTGAGATAGGCTCCAGCACCCCCCGCGACTCCGAAAGGGATAAGCTGTAGAAAATGGATGGATGGATATACCGTATTTCCTTGAATTGCCGCTGGGGCACTAATTAATTTAAAACTTCTTCTCACTTCTGCACTTACCAAAAGCATGCGGTAGAAGTAAGCATGTAACTTAGATATTAGGTTTCACTATTTAAAAGCGTTTTGTGTCACTAGTGAAAAGCGCTGTATAAATATAATTCATTTCACTAATTCACACGATTGATGATCATTCATTTTTAAATGGTGGTGTTAAAAAGCAAATAAATCTCCATCTTTAGTGATAAATGTGGCCCCCGGATGAACATGTGTCACAAACATTGTATTAGATGATATGTGGATGTTGTGCTTACTTGGACTGTGATGAAGCTGTGAGGACTCAGGTGGTTTGTCTTCATGCTCTTCAGTCTTCACAGAGACAACAGTCAGTGGAAACTTGCTGACATCAGCCTCCTCCTGCCCTACAGGACACTCTCCCTCCTGACTGATCCACACTTCCTCCTCTTCCTCTTTAATGTGGGGGGGCTGTGGATCCTCCTGCTGCTGAAGGGGACGTTCTTCTTGACGAGCGTTCATCTGTTGGACGTCCGCAAGACAACACAAACAAACTTCAGCTCAGATGTGTCAAATGTTGTTTAGTCTATCAAATATAAAATTTTCCAAGTGGACTGACACCAATTTGTGGTGATGTTCTTCTACACATGGAATAATCATCAGTTATTGATTATTATGAATTGTGTAATTGATCTTGTTTTCCGCATTTACATTAATTATTGATAAAAAGTAACAACTTATAGAAAACCTCCTGCTGGGATTTTAATACCGTCATGACTGCAAGAAGTCAGTCTGCACGTATAAAAGTTTCATTGTGCTGCAGCATCAAGTGACGCCAACTGGCTCCTCCCACTACCAACCTACCAGCCAACCTTGACGTGCACCTCCAAAATAGTCCCACCTCACGTCAACGGTGACCAGGACTACAGAGCTGTGGTCGGTTGGCTTTACTTTTATGCGCAATATCCTCTCCTTGTTTTTCCTTCTGCGAAAGCAACATTTTTAGCCCAACAGAAAACGAACAGAAGTGCAGCGAAGCACGTGTAACAAGTGCAAGCAAGTGTGGCCGTGTGATAGTATGTTGGGTGATAGTATGTTGGGTGATAGTATGTTGGGTGATAGTATGTTGGGTGATAGTATGTTGGGTGATAGTATGTTGGGTGATAGTATGTTGGGTGATAGTATGTTGGGTGATAGTATGTTGGGTGATAGTATGTTGGGTGATAGTATGTTGGGTGATAGTATGTTGGGTGATAGCATGTTGGGTGATAGTATGTTGGGTGATAGTATGTTGGGTGATAGTATGTTGGGTGATAGTATGTTGGGTGATAGTATGTTGTGTGATAGTATGTTGGGTGATAGCATGTTGGGTGATAGCATGTTGGGTGATAGCATGTTGGGTGATAGTATGTTGGGTGATAGTATGTTGGGTGATAGTATGTTGGGTGATAGCATGTTGGGTGATAGCATGTTGGGTGATAGCATGTTGGGTGATAGCATGTTGGGTGATAGCATGTTGGGTGATAGCATGTTGGGTGATAGTATGTTGGGTGATAGTATGTTGGGGGATAGTATGTTGTGTGATAGTATGTTGTGTGATAGTATGTTGGGTGATAGTATGTTGGGTGATAGTATGTTGGGTGATAGTATGTTGGGTGATAGTATGTTGTGTGATAGTATGTTGTGTGATAGTATGTTGTGTGATAATATTTTGGGTGATAGTATGTTGGGTGATAGTATGTTGTTTGATAGTATGTTGGGTGATAGTATGTTGGGTGATAGTATGTTGGGTGATAGTATGTTGGGTGATAGTATGTTGGGTGGTAGTATGTTGTGTGATAGTACGTTGGGTGATAGTATGTTGGGTGATAGTATGTTGGGTGATAGTATTTTGGGTGATAGTATGTTGGGTGATAGTATGTTGGGTGGTAGTATGTTGGGTGATAGTATGTTGGGTGGTAGTATGTTGGGTGATAGTATGTTGGGTGATAGTATGTTGGGTGGTAGTATGTTGTGTGATAGTATGTTGGGTGATAGTATGTTGGGTGATAGTATGTTGGGTGATAGTATTTTGGGTGATAGTATGTTGGGTGATAGTATGTTGGGTGATAGTATGTTGGGTGATAGTATGTTGGGTGATAGTATGTTGGGTGATAGTATGTTGGGTGATAGTATGTTGGGTGGTAGTATGTTGTGTGATAGTATGTTGGGTGATAGTATGTTGGGTGATAGTATGTTGGGTGATAGTATTTTGGGTGATAGTATGTTGGGTGATAGTATGTTGGGTGATAGTATGTTGGGTGATAGTATGTTGGGTGGTAGTATGTTGGGTGATAGTATGTTGGGTGATAGTATGTTGGGTGATAGTATGTTGGGTGATAGTATGTTGGGTGGTAGTATGTTGGGTGATAGTATGTTGGGTGATAGTATTTTGGGTGATAGTATGTTGGGTGATAGTATGTTGGGTGATAGTATGTTGGGTGATAGTATGTTGGGTGATAGTATGTTGGGTGGTAGTATGTTGGGTGATAGTATGTTGGGTGATAGTATTTTGGGTGATAGTATGTTGGGTGATAGTATGTTGCTTGAACCTTTTAATCTTGATGCTGTAAAGCGTTTTTGAGTATGTGACTTATTCCAGACTTAAAGTACAAGACGTTCGTTTCTTTCTAGTAACAAATGTTTAATGTCTTTAAGCGTGACTGTAATATACAAAAAAAACTGTTAAATTATTAAATAAGTCAATGTAATTCTCATAGAGAAGATATAAAATACACTCCTAAGAAAAAAACGCTTATATATATATATTTGCTACAAAGGCCTGCTAGCGGGCTAACGCTAGCACGTTAGCTTCGAACAACATATCAGGTAAATAAGATAAATAATATGAAAATATATCATGTATATTACCTCATAAGCCGCGTGTAGAAGAGAGGAGTGGAATATATTCTTCCTATTGTTACACCAGCAACTCTTTCTTTTTTCTTCTGTGGCCGGGCGAAGGAAATGTGCACCACTCACTATTGTCCCAGTGAAACACGTGTTTGAAGGAAGTGTGCACCACTCACTATTGTCCCAGTGAAACACGTGTTTGGCAAACAATTGTTCCGCGGTTGAGAACACCTCGATGACGTCACACAGAAGGAAGAACAAAACAAGATGGCGACTGGCGAAGAATACGTTGTTTTGGTTATTATGGTTTTTAGGTCTTAATTACAACGTACATGTGCACATTTGTGTCGTTTAACACAGTAAACGTCGTCATTAATTGTTTGTATGCGGATACATTAGTCTGAGTGCACTTTGACGTGCTAGCCCAGCCTGCTGGTTAGCTTAGCTTGTTAGCTGCTAACAAAGAGAGGCGGAAGTGATCGACACATCAAAGCAGAGATCCAATGTAAGTGGAAAGTGTTTTTATTGTGTGAACATGTCTACATTACAAATGATGTGAGTGTTGCATAATCAGCGACTAACTGCTGCCGTTGAAGAAATATTTGTGATGTTAGAAAAAAAGAAAAAATGATAGCAAAGTACAAGGTGGAACTTTGATCAACAAAAGAGGAGAAGGAGCGACAACATCAACTACTGGACGCTGTTTTCAAGAAACATCAAGTTGTGTTACACATCCATCCATCTATCTTCTTCTGCTTATCCGAGGTTGGGTCGCGGGGGCAGCAGCCTAAGCAGGGAAGCCCAGCCTTTCCTTTCCCTAGCCACTTCGTCCAGCTTTTCCCGGGGGATCCCGAGGCGTTCCCAGGCCAGCTGGGAGACATAGTCTACCCAACGTGTCCTGGGTCTTCCCCGTGGCCTCCTACCTGTTGGAAGTGCCCTAAACACCTCCCTAGGGAGGCATTTGGGTGGCATCCTGACTAAATGCCCGAATCACCTCATCTGGCTCCACATGATGGGGAGGAGCAGCGGCTTGCTTCTCACTCTATCTCTAAGGGAGAGCCCTATTTCAGCCACTTGTACCCGTGATCTTGTCCTTTCGGTCATGACCCAAAGCTCATGACCATAGGTGAGGATGGGAACGTAGATCGACCGGTAAACTGAGAGCTTTGCCTTCCGGCTCAGCTCCTTCTTCACCACAACGGATCGATTCAGCGTCTGCATTACTGAAGTCGCCGCACCGATCCGCCTGTCGATCTCACCATCCACTCTTCCCTCACTCGTGAACAAGACTCTGAGGTACTTGAACTCCTCCACATGGGGCAGGGCACTGCACCCTTTTCCGGACTAGAACCTTGGACTCGGACTTGGACGTGCTGATTCTCATCCAAGTCGATTCACACTTGGCTGCGAACTGATCCCGTGAGAGCTGAAGATCCTGGCCAGTTGAAACCATCAGGACCACATCATCTGCAAAAAGCAGAGACCTAATCCTGCAGCAACCAAACCGGATCCCCTTGACTGCGCCGAGAAATTCTGTCCACAGAATCGGCGCCTTGGCGGAGTCCAACCATCACTGGAAAAGTGTCCGACTTACTGCCGGCAATGCGGACCAAGTTCTGACACTGATCGTACAGGGATCGGACCGCCACAATAAGACAGTCCGATACCCCATACTCTTTGAGCACTCCCCACAGGACTTCCGAGGGACACGGTTGAATGCCTTCTCCAAGTCCACAAAGCACATGTAGACTGGTTGGGCAAACTCCCATGCACCCTCACTGACCCTGCCGAGAGTATAGACCTGGTCCACAGTTCCACGACCAGGACCAAAACCACACTGTTCCTCCTAAATCTGAGGTTCAATTATGTGGCGTAAACTCCTTTCCAGTACTTCTGAATGGAGGCTGAGGATGCTTGTACATATTGACACAAATATATAAAAAACACTAACCTTATGACGGATGCTCTTGCAATTGTTCTCTTTGATCTTTCACAACACCTGGTGGCCACAATAATTCATGAAGTCAAGCTCATGGCTCAGAATGTTGGCTAATGCGGACATGTTTGTTACTGGATACTTTCTATCAGACTTCTGTTCTGGAGACTTTTTGTACGTATTAAGCAACTATAATTATTTGATATGCTTAAAAGTGCTGTTTTAGCTTAGCTGTTGAGTAGCTGCTAACTCCTGGCGTGTCCAAAGTGCAGCCCATAGCTATGTTTTTTACCGACAACGGGGAGTGTTGAAAATGTGGTATTTGCGTGTCGGTCCAATCAGCGGCAGCTACGCCCTGTTTTGTGATTGGACCTAAGTCTTTGGCTTGGTAGGCGGGTACGAGGCTACCAAGCCAGGTGGTACGAGCACGAGCACGGAGGAGCCTTTGTAGTGGTGTCGCAGCTCGGTGGTCGTGCCGTCAGGTAACACCAGGAAGGTTCTTTCTGTGCGACATTCACCGGTGCTTTTTTTCTCCCTGGACTCCGACTTCATATCTGGTGTTGTCCTTCAGACCTCGGCCAAGAAGCCACGTAAACAGTGTGAAGAATGTGGGCGATAAGAGTGTGTGTGGGTGGGCATGAACTTGCACCCACTTTCAACTGGAACTCAGGACATATGATTAGTTGCACGGCCTATTCTTATCTATATTAAACATTTCTTAATCACTTCATCCTTCATTATCTTAATTGTATCCCAACTTCATCCATCCATCCATTTTCTACCGCTTATTCCCTTTCGGGGTCACGGGGGGCGCTAGCGCCTATCTCAGCTACAATCGGGCGGAAGGCAGGGTACACCCTGGACAAGTCGCCACCTCATCGCAGGGCCAACACAGATAGACAGACAACATTCACACACTAGGGCCAATTTAGTGTTGCCAATCAACCTATCCCCAGGTGCATGTCTTTGGAAGTGGGAGGAAGCCGGAGTACCCGGAGGGAACCCACGCATTCACGGGGAGAACATGCAAACTCTACACAGAAAGATCCCGAGCCTGGATTTGAACCCAGGACTGCAGGAACTTCGTATTGTGAGGCAGACGCACTAACCCCTCTGCCACCGTGAAGCCCAACTTTAACTACCTGTAAAAATGAGTGACTTATTGTTGTCCATTTGTAAATAAATTGTTTTTCTAAATTATAGTCTCCTCACTTTAACCAGACAGTCGATAGGACAAAAGACCCTGCGAGGACTTTGCCCTTTAAAAGGTAAAGCCCAAAAAAGGACAGTATTAAGATGAGTTCATTACATTTGCTATGAGGCATTTTGTTATTGATATATTTTTTTTTTGTTACTTGGGGCGGTATAGCTCGGTTGGTAGAGTGGCCGTGCCAGCAACTTGAGGGTTCCAGGTTCGTTCCCAGCTTCTGCTATCTTAGCTGTTGTGTCCTTGGGCAAGACACTTTACCCACCTGCTCCCAGTGCCACCCACATTGTTTTAAATGTAACTTAGATGATGGGTTTCACTATGTAAAGTGCTTTGAGTCACTTCACATGACATGTTGTTGTTCTATTTTGTAATATCAAGGGGAACTGCACTTTTTGGAATCATTCACAGTCCCTATGTAAGGTAAAGTTAAGGTCCCAACGGTAGTCACACACTAGGTGTGGTGAAATGATCCTCTGCATTTGACCCATCCCCAAGTTCACCCTCTGGGAGGTGAGGGCAGTGGAGGCCGCGCTCGGGAATCTTTTGGTGATTTAACCCCCAACCCTTGATGCTGAGTGCCAAGCAAGGAGGCAATGGGTCCCGTTCTTATAGTCTTTGGTATGACTCGGCCAGGATTTGAACTCACGACTCTCCAGTCTCAGGGCAGACACTCTAACCACAAGGCCACTGAGCAGGTCAATGGTTAATGCATCCTAAATAGAAAATAAACCTTAGCAAAAGTTAGCTAACAATTAAATCATTGGTAGCCCTTCTATTCTGCCTATAAAGTGCTCCAAATAACATCCTAAAACCTTCAACATTTTAAATACACACTGTAAGTATATATGTAATGTAGTAACATTCTTATTAAAGGGGAACATTATCACAATTTCAGAAAGGTTGAAACCAATAAAATTCAGTTCCCAGTGGCTTGTTTTATTTTTCAAAATGGTTTTCAAAATTTTACCCATCATGGTATATCCCGAAAAAAGGCTTTAAAGTGCCTGATTTTCGCTATCTGTATATCCACCCGTCCATTTTCCTGTGACGTCACTGCGTGACGCCAATACAAACAAACATGGCGGATAGAACAGAAAGATATAGCGATATTAGATCGGATTCAGACTCGGATTTCAGCGGCTTAAGCAATTCAAAAGATTACGCATGTATTGAAACGGATGGTTGGAGTGTGGAGGCAGATAGCGAAAACGAAATTGAAGAAGAAACTGAAGCTATTGAGCCATATCACGACAGACAGCGGCAACGAGTACGAATTCGGTGATCGCCGTCTAACCAACGATTGCATCTTTTGAACACTGGAACAACTTAAATCCGTCGATTGGTATGTGTTTGTTTGGCATTAAATGTTGGTGGAGGGAAAGGCTGGATGCAAATATAGCTACAAATGAGGCATAATGATGCAATATGTACATACAGCTAGCCTAAATAGCACGTTAGCATCGATTAGCTGGCAGTCATGCCGTGACCAAATATGTCTGATTAGCACATAAGTCAATAACATCAACAAAACTCACCTTTGTGATTTAGTTGTCTTTATTGTTGGAAATGCATCTGCTTTGGGTGTCGCAGGATATCCACACATCTCTGTGCCATCTCTGTCGTAGCAGCGCTATCGTCTGTAAAATGTGCGGAACAAACGAGGGACTTTCACATCTTTTGACCACTGGTGTACTTGAATCCGTCGATTGGTATGTGTTTGTTTGGAATTAAATGTGGATGGAGGGAAAGGCTGGATGCAAAAATAGCTACAAATGAGGCATAATGATGCAATATGTACATACAGCTAGCCTAAATAGCATGTTAGCATCGATTAGCATGCCGTGACCATAATGTTTCCAAGGTACGGAAAACAGTCGAAAAAACGGAAAATAATCAATCAATCAATCAATGTTTATTTATATAGCCCCAAATCACAAATGTCTCAAAGGACTGCACAAACCATTACGACTACGACATCCTCGGAAGAACCCACAAAAGGGCAAGGAATACTCACACCCAGTGGGCAGAGAGAATTCACATCCAGTGGGACGCCAGTGACAATGCTGACTATGAGAAACCTTGGAGAGGACCTCAGATTTGGACAACCCCCCCCCCCCCCCTCTAGGGGACCGAAAGCAATGGATGTCGAGCGGGTCTAACATGATACTGTGAAAGTTCAATCCATAGTGGCTCCAACACAGCCGCGAGAGTTCAGTTCAAAGCGGATCCAAGACAGCAGCGAGAGTCCCGTCCACAGGAAACCATCCCAAGCGGAGGCGGATCAGCAGCGTAGAGATGTCCCCAACCGATACACAGGCGAGTGGTCCATCCTGGGTCTCGACTCTGGACAGCCAGTACTTCATCCATGGTCATCGGACCGGACCCCCTCCACAAGGGAGGAGGGGACATAGGAGAAAAATAACAGTGCTGATTTGACTTGCTGTGTGTAATGTGTTTGAGAAAATGGCGGATTGCTTCCCGTTGTAACGTCACGGATGAAAGGTCATTTCTCCGGCAGCGAACAATGGAAGGGCGTTTCAATCGCCAAATTCACCCTTTTAGAGTTCGGAAATCGGTTAAAAAAACATGTGGTCTTTTTTCTGCAACATCAAGGTATATTTGGTATATGATTGATGAAAGAATAATTTTAAAAGAGGTTACAAAATCTCCTAATTTGGCAGCTGACATATGCAGTCACATATTGTATCATTTGTAATTGTATTATTTTGTCGAAACAATTCTTTTTAATGTACTTGTTTATTTACTGTTAACATCTGGTTACTTTATTTGAGAAAATATTACTGGAAGTGATGTAATATTTTACTGCATATTTCAGCAACCAAATTAGGAGCCTGTGTAGCCTGTTTTAAAATGGTTCTATTATTAATTCAATACGAAATAATATATGGTAAAATAAATTTTAAACCAAATCGTCTATCCATAGTAAAAAGTCCTGTTATTCTAGTTGGTTTTTAGTTTCCTGTGAATAATGTTGTAAGAGCAGTGTGTTTGTGCATCACTGAGATTTCAAGACAGTTCATATGATAACTTGTTTTTCCTAAGTACTGAATGCATTGTGTGACTGAGCAGAGATGGATGTTTCTCAAACTTGTGTTTGTCTTGCAGACGTCTGTGAAGAACATCTTCACCCTGAGCAACAGAAGTGGAGCTTTAGGATGCGGACGGAGGAGCCACAGCACAACCTCATTAGGAAGGAAGAGGAATACCAACTGATCCCCCATTTTAAAAATGAAGAGGAACACCAACGGATCCCCCATTTTAAAGACGAGAGAGAAGACCCACTCACACTCCATTTTAAAGAGGAAGCGGTGGATCCACTAAGCCTTCCCATTAAGGAGGAAGAGGAGGATCCACTGACCCCTCACATTAAAGAGGAAGAGGAAGAACACAGCATCAGTCAGCAGGGAGAGCATCTAGAAGGACTGGAGGAGGTTGATGTCCCCAAGATGCCAGTGACTGGTGTCCCTGTGAAGAGTGAAGATGATGAGGTGAAAGGTGAAAGTGAGGAGAGGGGAGGGGGGGAGCCTCCAAGCAGCAGCTCAACACAACACATGACAACAGAAGCTGATGGAGACCACTGTGGAGGATCACAAGCAGACAAGCTCTTAGCTCCACTATCAGATAGTGAGGACACAACGTCACACTCTCCTGACACTGATGATGAAGACTCTAAAGATGATGCAACATGTCACACTGACAACACTCACTTCACATCTTCTCACTCTCACAAAACTTTTAAATCTCTTAGTAAATTGAAGACACATGAGAACACACACTGGAGAAAAAAGGTTTTCATGTTCAATCTGCGGTAAAGATTTTACTCATAGGCACCATTTAAAGGCACACATGAGAACACACACTGGAGAAAAACATTTTTCGTGTTCCATCTGCCGTAAAGATTTTCATCAAAGACAAAATTTGAAAGCACACATGAGAACACACACTGGAGAAAAACCTTTTTCATGTTCAAACTGTAGTACAGGTTTTACTCAAAAGCAAAATTTTAAAACACACATGAGAATACACACTGAAGAAAAACCTTTGATATGTTCAGTATGTGGTAAAGATTTTTGGCAAAGGCACTATTTCAAAGTACACATGAGAACACACACCGGAGAAAAACCTTTTATATGTTCAGTCTGTGGTAAAAGTTTTATAGAAAGACAGCAATTAAAAGCACACATGAGAACGCACTCTGATATAAAAACATACTCCTGTTCAAACTGCAACAAAACCTTTCGTCACCTAATCACTCTTAAAGTACACATAAGAACACATACAGGAGAAAAACCTTTTTCATGTTTAATCTGCAGTAAAGATTTTACTGGAAGGCAGTATTTCAAAATACACATGAGAATACACACTGGAGAAAAACCGTTTTCTTGCTCAGAATGTGGCAAAAGTTTTGTAATAAAGCAAACATTAAAAGTACACATGAGAATATACACTGGAGAAAAACCTTTTTCCTGCTCAGAATGTGGTAAAAGTTTTGCAATGAATCAAAGTTTAAAAATACACATGAGAACACACACTGGGGAAAAACCTTTTTCATGTTTAATCTGCGGTAAAGATTTTACTCTAAGGCCCCATTTCAAATCACACATGAGAACGCACACTGGTGAAAAACCATACTCCTGTACAAGATGCAATAAAAGTTTTCATCATCCAAACTCTCTTACAGTACACATGAGAAGACACCCAGGAGAGAAAGTGTTGAGTTGCAGTGTTTGTGGTGAAAGATTGTCTTCTAAGTACCAGTGTAAGAAACACAAGTGTGCTGGTGAGAACAGCAGCAGCAAATGAAACTGCAGGATTTGAAATAAACTGTCAAAACTTTAACTTTGACCTTCTAAGAACATCAGCACATCGATTCTAACAGTTGTAGATTAGATATTTTAAATTATTTCCTTTTTTTCAGTCAAGTACATGTTTTAATATACGACATTGTGTACTTTTATTTAAAAACAAACAACATTTTGACTGTAAAGGTGAGAATAAACAGGAGAAAACATGTTACAAATACGTTTTATGTGAGATTTAGAAATCAATTTTAACTTTTAATGATGTTATAGATGAACTCCTTTAAATGATGTACATATTTGTTTTACATGTGTTCATACCTTTGCTTTTGAATACTCATAAATCCCTCTTAGTTCATATTTACTGGTTCACACCTGAAACATCTTCTGGACCTCTTCTGGAAGCATATTATTATTTACTTTATACAACATTTGAAATGTTGTGTTTTATACAAGATCATTTACTTTTAAAATGTGTGACTTAATAAAGGATTTGTTGGGTCTCGATAATCCATTCTTTTAATTATCTTTGTTACTCTCTTTCTTAATATGATTATTTTTTTATATGCATGTCCCCTTTATGCAATAAGTAGATGAGATAAAATATCAACATTATATGTGGAAGGTTATGAAGAGTAATTTTGTTTTTAATAATCTACATTTCTTATTAAAAAAACTACACATGACAATTGTTTTTTGAAGTGGTTCATGATTTTTTTCTACCACTTGTCCCTTTCATTTATATGTATAGCAAACTTGTCCGCCAAAGGGTGTTGCGTTTTGGAGAAACTCCTTCTGTCAGAGTGCTGTTCAACACAGTAAAGAGGAACCCAAAGATGCACAGGACGCTGAGTAAAACACTTCTTTTACTGCGGAAATCTACTCACAGAAACAATCCAAACAGGAGGTAACAAAAAGCGACGGTGCGAAAGAGAGAAGACAAAATGTGCATCGTGGAAAAAAGAACAAAAGATACTTATAAAATAAAATAAACTCAACTTGGTTTGGAGTTAGAAGACGTGCACACTACCAAACAACACCAAGATGGATGGCACTGGGAATGGCCAAGGGAGCAAAATATTGGAAGCATAAAATCAGGTGGCGGGGAGCGGATTCACCGAGTGCCATCCGGCTGTCAAGGTGCTGCTTAAAGGCCTACTGAAAGCCACTACTACAACCACGCAGTCTGATAGTTTATATATCAATGATGAAATATTAACATTGCAACACATGCCAATACGGCCTTTTTAGTTTACTAAATTGCAATTTTAAATTTCCCGCGATGCATCCTGTTGAAAAGGTTGCGGAAGGATGACGCGTGCGCGTGACGTCACGGGTTGTAGCGGACATTTTCTTCCACACCGATCACAGCTACAAGTCGTCTGATTCAATGGCATAATTACACAGTATTCTGGACATCTGTGTTGCTGAATCTTTTGCAATTTGTTCAATGAATAATGGAGACTACAAAGAAGAAAGCTGTTGGTGGAAAGCAGTGAATTGTGGCCGGCTGTAGCAACACAAACACAGCCGGTGTTTCTGTGTTTACATTCCCTAAAGATGGCGATGAAGCTCAAGCGAACACGGTTGGATTGGACCACACACACAAAGTACAGTGTATTATGCAGCCATCATTTCGAAAGATCGTGTTTCGAAGAGGGTCCCTTGCGAAGGGCAGAGATGGGCGTCGCCACCACCTGTCGACTGCTGCTAAAGAAAGGTGCGAGGCCAACTATTTTCAACAGACCACAACCAGCCATCAGTGGCAGTGCTTCCACAAGTTCAGACCATCCCACGCCGTCCACAAGTGGACAGACCATGCACATGAGGTCTGCATTTGCCAAAAGGGAAAAGGAGAGGGTAAAGATCTTAATTTCTAGTTTCGATAGTCATACTCACAGACATATATAGTCATAGACTACTCCATGAACAATGAAATAAATTAACAATAAAATAGTCTACATATAATTATTGCTCCAAGTTCTAGTCAAATTCCTCTGCAGTATAAAGTATCATACATTTACTGACATTACTGTCAATAGATTACAACAGACCAGTGGTTTTCAAATGGGGGTACACTTGTTTAACAGTGCAAAATATTGCTCATTTGTAGTGGTCTTTCTTCAACTATTTGGGAAAAAAAATGTAAACACTGAATATTGCATTGTTGCATTTATTTTCACAGTTTATGAACTTACATTCATATTTTGTTGAAGGACACTCGACACTTTGTATCATGATAAGTTTATTATGTTGTGAGCAGGAAAATGTACAATTGTAATTTGCAGGCTACGTAGACGACTTGATCAGGGAGGTTTTTGCTGGCTCCAGACAGACCCCTGACGAGAGAAGACCAGTCAGCGTCACCGTGGATGTGCCTCCCTTCCTCTGCGACGAACTGGAGAGACAAGGAGGAAGCCTTCACCAAGCACAGGAGTCGCTTCGCTAAGCGTTAACTACAGTGGCCATGTGGATTCTGTTGCAGTCACTGCACGTCTTGGAACCCCGTGTAGTCCATCCATGGATATGTTGTTCTGATCTTATGTACTACACAAGCTGGTAGTGCCACCCTTATCTCCTTCCCCTGATATCCCCAGCAGAAGCGGACAGACTGTCGACATGCTGTGTATCGTCTCCACCTGGAAGTACAAAATAGTTAATAGCAAATTATGGCACCTGTTATTATCCAGACATGGATACACAGTGACTCACTGTTCTCAAAAGACATTGTCATGCATTCTATTCATTTGTCATTTACTGTTGCAGTAAATCGTAAATATTGTTGACATCTACGGTCCATGTATGTACTACTTCTATGATATATAATGTCATGTACATTGTAGCACAGTACATTTCACAGAATAAGAATACGATAAGAAATTGCTCATTCTGACTTATCTTCCAAAGGTTGATAGAATAAAGAATAATTTAAACCTCTCTCATTTTGCTGTTGCTGCGGCACACCATATTGCTGTTTGTAGGCGTAATACGCTGTCTGCAGCACCCATTCATCCAAACATACAGATTGAAAGCCAGGGTGGTCTCAGATGCACGTCTCCACCCCCTCCTGCTCCATGGTTGTGGCCACTGCCTGTATCTCATGACAGCAGGCACACTCAGCCACTGTCTCCATGTTCACGCAGTTGTGACATTTACACCTGGAAATAGAAATATTCATAATATTTGTAAATCAATTCATATTTTTGACACCTGCAATCTGCATACATGTGCTAAAATTAAAATGATCATTGTCTTGTTGTGGATCTTATTAATCTACATGTTTTTTTTTACGTGCATGTTTTTAATATTGGTATATGGAGCTGTGGCCCATAGGAATAATGTCTCCCAGCTGGCCTGGGAACGCCTCGGGACCCCCCCGGGAAGAGCTAGACGAAGTGGCTGGAGAGAGGGAAGTCTGGGCTTCCCTGCTTAGGCTGAAGCTGCGGCTAAGTGGAAGAAGATGGATAATTAGTTTTGACATTGTGTCAATGATAGATACTTAGTCCTGTGCCTGGGGTGTAAGTTGTAACACTAACAATAACAGTGCAAGACTAGGCCACAAGCTAAAACTAGTCTATAAATAAATAACATTTTACCATTCTGTATTCTGAAGGCGATCTATGTGGTGTGCTACTCCAGCATCAATATCATCAGCGTCCTCCTGACCGTCACTGTCAGCGTCGGGTTCAAAACGGTATGGCTCTATCCCTTGTTGGAGGTGGCCGAGTAGTAGCTGCCACCCCCATGGCTGCCATGGCGCCTCTCACAGCATCTTCCCTATCTGAATCGCTCCCACTGGCCTCTAATCCTTCACTCTCACTTTCCTCATCCACAAATCTTTCATGCTCGCTCCAATTAATGGGGAAATCGTTGCTTTCTCGGTCAGAATCGCTCGGGCTGCTGGCGTCCATGATTGTAATTAAAGTGTGGATGTGAGGAGTCAGACAATCTGTGATGTCACGCGCACAACTTCCGGGAAAGGCAAGGCTTTTTTATTAGCGACCAAAAGTTGCGAACTTTATCGTCGATATTCTTTACTAAATCCTTTCAGCAAAAATATGGCAATATTGCAAAATGATGAACCTGCTATCCCCGTTTAAATAAGAAAATCTCATTTCAGTAGGCCTTTAAGTCCTGTCGGTTTGCTATCAAACTTCTGGCATTCAACTGAACAATGAACATGGCGTTGGATTGTGGTCACATGACTCAGTCTCATCTACTCTCTGGAGTTCACATCGCACCGGTTCCCATGATAGTTCTTTTACATTTAAAAACTTTGACCATTATTTTGATCTTCTCAGTCTTATTTCTTGCCTGTTCTGTACAGTTTATTATGTATGCCGGGAAGACAACTAGTTTGTCCATAGAAATTTCTGTATTTGTTGTTTTTTATCACTTGAACTGTTCTCACTTCTGCCTTGTTCTCCACTATCTTGTTATCTTACTTTAACTGCCTCTGCATATGTAATATTTCTTTCTACTTTGATATGCTGTACTTCTGTTGCTTGTTTCCTTCTGACAGAGCCCCCATATGCTGCTGTGTGATTCCCCCACAGTTCATCTGTTCATGACTTCCACATTGTCCATACTCCTGCTCCCCTCCACACCTTCCACATCTCATCTTAGCATGACACACACTAGCAATGTGCCATAGTGTTGCCACTTAAAACAAGGTAGTGGTGGTGGGACGTAAAGTCTAATTTAGAAGCTTAAAAACCCTATCATGATTCTTTCCGGGAGGATTTCCTCGACAAAGTGCACTAGCACAGATTCGCTCTCCATCGTTTCTAAATGCCATCAAACTCATCATCATTGTGACAGTTCCCCCTTGTATTTATTTCTCTTTTCAAATCTTTTAAGTTTTCTTTTTCATTTCCTCACTTCTATTATTTCCTTCAGTATCTTATTGCACAGCTTTTGCAATCGCATTGCTTTGTTCTTTTAGCCTCGATTTTTACATTTAATCCAAAGACTTCCGTCCTTTAGCACTGTGGCCATCTCCACCTCTCCAATGTCCTTCTTTCATCCCTTAACCAGTGTCATCAAACTAATATCTTTCATGTCTTCATCTGACTTCAATTCATATATAATCTAGCAATTATCTACCATAATCTTTTTCCTCCTTTCTACTCTCTTAGCGCTCTACTTTCCTTCATGACCTCCTCTCCCCTTCTTTCGTCTCTCCCTTCTAGTCCTATCTATGTCCATATCTTCCTCATACATCAGCTGACTATCCCCTTCCATGTCTTTTTATCCAGCTACCAGAAATCCATAGCTGGGTAATGGTGAGGTTTAATGAAACAAAAACAAAAAAGAATCGCCTAAAACCAAAACTAAAAATGAACTAAATCTCCTCTGTTCTGTACATCATTGTCCAAGTGACATTATATTGTCATCTTCCTCTTTATGCCATTTCCTCAAGGTGACAGAAAAACATGATACAACGTGCCTATCATGTGATTCTACCATGTTGGCAAAATACAAACACACAATATATTGACATATATAACACATAAAACATGGAATTAGAAGTGAACAGTACCCATCCCTACCAGCAGGTGTTGTTGTACTGGAAACTAATTTACAAACACAACTTCATCACACACAATACTCCACTATGGAATTGTTCTTATATTAAAATGAGAAACAAATCCATCTTTGTACAGCAATGGTTTGAAAAAGGCATTTGGTCACTGATGCACTTATTGAGTGATACAAATATTTTAATATTTGAAGATTTCATTAAGTAAGACCTGCAAGTAAAAACTATTACACATTTTAAAAAGGCTTTCATTCAAAATATTCTAGTTACTGCATATTTTTAAATTCTTTACTATTTCTTCCTTGTTATTGTTTTGTCTGGAACAAAAAATACTCATAAATTAAAAGTTTCCATTCTTTCTAAGGCAAAAAAGTCAATTTAAGAAAAAAAAAGATGGAATTGACCACTTAAAATAATTTTTGGGATGTTGTTTTGCAATTGAAGACAACACTTGTTCGATCTGTGACTGGGAAACACAATAAACAGTTTATTTTAAGAATGTATGCAAAGTAAATCTCTGTGGGATGATGTACAATATTGGCTTTTGTCTGACACTCCAAACTTTGACTGATATTGATGTTGTTTTGGGGATGTTAAAAAGAAAAAAAAAAGTTTAAAACACAAAACTGGATTTATTTGATGTATCCACAAATGTAAGTTTGTAAATACAAAACCATCCTTTCACAAAAAAAATCTGCCGTTTTCTCTCACTTTTATATTGCATAAAGGTCTGGGGACATACATATAAAACAATCACAACACAATCATCATATTACAGAGTAATAACGATAATGAATAAAATAGATTATAGAGACCCTGTGACGTTTGGCTGGCATGGTGTTGCGGGTCGTTCTCTTAAGATGCAGTTCGGGCTCGGACACAGCGTAAGGTAAGAAATATAGATTTATTTACACTTATAAAACAGACTAAGAACAGAAAAACTGGCACCAGGCACAAAAGGCAAAACCAACAGAACTAGCATGAGAGCTAGAAAAAAACAAAAGCATAGCGCAGAAGCTAGCAAGTACAAAATCGGGAATCAGCGTCGTCACTCTAAACATTTCTTCAGAGAAAATAAAATCCTTAACATGAATATTTATGAAACATGTCCACAAAAAAAATCTAGCTGTCAACACTGAATATTGCATTGTTGCATTTCTTTTCACAGTTTATGAACTTACATTCATATTTTGTTAACGTATTATTCAATAAATATATTTATAAAGGATTTTTGAATTGTTGCTATTTTTAGAATATTTTTTAAAAATCTCACGTACCCCTTGGCATACCTTCAAGTACCCCCAGGGGTACGCGTACCCCCATTTAAGAACCACTGATCTACGGGATTATTAACAAGTAGAAATACAAATATGTTATACTTCAATATTTCATATGAATAGGTCTAAAATTGTATGATGAACATACACAAAATATATATTTATATATGAGTGTGTGTATACATACACACATGTTTATTGCATGCAAAATATGTATTTCATTGTTTACTCTCATCTTTTTGCTCAAATTGTTCTGTCAATTTTTTAATAAAAGTACACAATGTTGCATATTAATGCATGTACTTGACTGAAAAAATGGTAATATAAAATATCTAATCTATAAATGTAGAAGCATATTAAAAAGATTGTTAGACAAACAACAATGTCACACATGTTATATGTGCTGATGTTGTTAGAAAGTCAAAATGAAAGTTTTGACAGTTTATTTCAAATCCTGCAGTTTCATTTGCTGCTGCTGTTCTCACCAGCACACTTGTGTTTCTTACACTGGTACTTAGAAGACAATCTTTCACCACACACACTGCAACTCAACACTTTCTCTCATGTGTCTTTCAAGCTTTGATCGTTCACCAAAGCTTCTGTTGCAGATTGAACAGGAATGTGATTTTTCACAAGTGTGTTCTCATGTGTCTTTTCAAATTCTGACTTTGTGTAAAACCTTTACCACAGGTTGAACAAGAAAAAGGTTTTTCTCCAGTGTGTGTTCTCATGTGTTTTTTTAAATCCTGACTTTGTGTAAAACCTTTACCACAGGTTGAACAGGAAAAAGGTTTTTCTCCAGTGTGTGTTCTCATGTGTACTTTCAAATCTTGACTTTGTGTAAAACCTTTACCACAGATTGAACAGGAAAAAGCAGTTTCTCCAGTGTGTCTTCTCATGTGTACTTTTAAATATTGACTTTGTGTAAAACATTTACCACAGATTGAACAGGAAACAGATTTTTCACCAGTGTGTGTTCTCATGTGTCTTTTCAAAGTATTACTGTGTGCAAAACCTTTACCACAGATTAAACAGACAAAAGGTTTTTCACCCGTGTGTGTTCTTGTGTGTGATTTCAAATGTTCACTTAGAACAAAACCTTTACTACATACTGAGCAAGAAAAAGGTTTTTCACCAGTGTGTCTTCTCATGTGGACTTTCAAATTCTGACTAAGTCCAAAACCTTTACCACATAGTGAACAAGAAAAAGGTTTTTCTCCAGTGTGAGTTCTCATGTGTCTTTTCAGACGACTTTGGTATTTAAAAGTTTTGTGACAGTGAGAACATGTGAAGTGAGTGTTGTCAGTGTGACATGTTGCATCATCTTTAGAGTCTTCATCATCAGTGTCAGGAGAGTGTGACGTTGTGTCCTCACTATCTGATAGTGGAGCTAAGAGCTTGTCTGCTTGTGATCCTCCACAGTGGTCTCCATCAGCTTCTGTTGTCATGTGTTGTGTTGAGCTGCTGCTTGGAGGCTCCCCCCCTCCCCTCTCCTCACTTTCACCTTTCACCTCATCATCTTCACTCTTCACAGGGACACCAGTCACTGGGAACTCCTCCAACCATTTAGGCTGACTGATGCCCTCTTCCTCCTCTTCCTCTTTAATGTGTGGCGGCTCTCGGTCCTCCTTTTCCTCTTTTAAGTAGGGGGTCAGTGGGTCCTCCTCTTCATTTTTAATGTGAGGGGTCAGCAGGTTCTCTTGCGCCTTAAAGTGAGGGGTCAGTGGGTCCTCCTCTTCCTTTTTGATGTGTAAGATCAATGGGTCCTCCGCTTGACCTTTAATGTGAAAGGTCAGTTTAACATTATGGGTCTGTGGCGCCTCGTCTTCCTCTTTAATTTGGGGGGGTTGTGGCTCCTCTCCTCCCTCTCTGATGTGTTGGGAATGTGGTACCTCTTTGTCCTCATGTATGTTGGGGGACTGTGGTTCCTCCTCCTGCTCACGAGGAAGATGTTCTTCATCAACGTCTGCGGGACAGGAGAAAACAAACATTCTTTAGAAAAGTCCAGCTTTGCTCAGTCACATGAGACATTGTCCTGCACCAACATATGATCTCACACTCTCATCAGTTTCCCCTCACAGCAGTCAGGGTACTTCCAGCTGACACATGAAGAAGACTTTCAGGAGAATGCCTTCCCAGGCCAACCCCCAATCCACCTTATTCATATAAAAACATCCTAAAAGTCATTCCTGCAATCCTTAATGGTAGATGCCATACGTGAAAGTGTGCTGTTCTCCCTTTGAATAAATCATACACACACAGGAAATAATGTACCACATGCCAGCCTCCACACAGTAGTACTAGTGATGAGCTCCCCCTGCTGGTGGACAATAATTACAGTGATTTTCACATACATCTTTAGAGACATGTCTGCTCTACAAAAGCATGAGCATAGTCAACATCCGTCCATCCATTTTCTACCGCTTCTTCCATTCTGGTTACGCATATTGGCCAAAAAACAAGGCATCTGTTTTGCTTTCATTTAGATAGTGTCGCTACTAGGGCTGGGCGATATTGCCTTTTTTTAATATCGCGATTTTTTTAGGCCATATCGTGATATACGAAATATATTACGATGTTTACCTTATTATTATTAATAATAATGGATTGGATTAATTTAGTGTGTTTCTAGACACCCAAATTGCGTTACTCTGAGAACTGAGAAGGCATCATTCATGCAGTCCACACATTCTGTATGGTAAGCTACATTTAATTATGATAATAATGATCAGATGAGGCAATTGTTCAAGGAATTGCTTGTGAATGCTGAAATTTAACTGAAATGCTGACAGAATGTAGTATGAATGTAAAAATAGTTTGAATGATGAAAAGGGGTTAAATGTTGAAGAGTTTGAATTTCCAGGAAAACCAGAATTTGGTTTGGAACTTGGGAAATTGTTAGTTTGAATGTCCAGGATGAGTGGAATGAGTTGATGTTGGAATGGTTTGAATAGGTTGAAAAATGTGGGGATTGTTCAACTTGGAAAAGTGTCACTCTGGTGGGTGTACGGATGTGTGGAAGGTACGTAGACACAGAAAACTCCCCCACAAGCATGTTTGTGTGACTGACAGAAATATTTCAAGTCAATGTCCAGAAGTATTAGAACATTAGTCAATCAATCACACAAACGGTCAATGAACTTTGCAGTCATGGATACACTGTGTGTTTATTTTCTCCGGCTGCGGCTCTCAAACTGCACACAAAATGTCTTCTTTTGTTCGTTTAGTCCGAAAGTGTAACAAAGCGCTGCCTCAATACGGAAAAAATAAAGCGCGTCTGGGGGCCCAAACGTTGCCATTCTTTTGTGAGTGTAGGCGTGTCGTCCTTATGTGACATCATCACGTCACCTTCATGAGGAAGCTGAGCTTGTTTCATACACGACTCCCCTCAGCTGTCTCCACTCCAACACACGAGCAGCTAACTTGGCTAACATTAGCAGGTGTGGTGATGCACCACACGTGACCTACGGTGGCCTGGGATGGACAAACCAGACAATTCTCACAAGACCACAACTCTTCATCTCTCACCTTTCCAAAGTAATAATCCAATCAATAATCACTGAACTCAACAAAAAAAATAAGGCATATTATTTCAACAATGACTTACGGAGTCAAAGAATTGGCTAATATAACAAAATCTACTGTTCATTGCAGAATATCAGGGAAACGGACATAAATGTAAGAGAAATGTTGTCATTGTGAGGAGAAGCAACATTTTTAGGGAAAATAATGTGTTCTCGACCACTCATTCATCCTATAAACACTCAACCGTCCCATCCTTGAGGCGGTCATTCGAAATAGCGACTAAACTACGAAGCTAAAGCTATCAAAGAAAATCCATACACCCACAACACATCTCATCTGCTTGTGTTGTTGTGAACGACATCATCCATGTTGCAACAGTCGCCTCCACAAATTAAGCTGAGAACAGCAACACACTTTCCCCTTCACAATAATAGGTATATTATTAATAAAAGTTTAAAGAAAAAAAACCTTACACAAGCATAATTAACTTATTGATGCATTTACACTATTATACTTTGACCCAAAGTATGGGTCAAAATTGTCCAAAGATTTATTGCACAAATAAATGTGAGCGATTCTGCATTTAATTAAACTGGAAAGAAAAAAACCTTTGCTTTGGAGACCTTCTAACTTGCCTTGGTGCCCTAAAATATGAGCCCTCCTTTAAGGCAACACTTGTCTTGACCTTAAAAAGTAAAAATTTGAGGCCTGTCTATGATGGGCCTTTTTCCCATCCATCCATCCATTTTCTACCGCTTGTCCCTTTTGGACTCACAGCAGGGCAGAAGGCGGGGTACACCCTGGAAATTTCCATAAAACCTTTACACTATTTATTTAAATCGTATCCTAACTAAAAATGTATCCTCCAGTTTGTGGCTATTGTAAGGCATATTTCCAGAGGATATGCATTTTTACAGCATGTTTTAAAGAGATAGCGATTAAAAAATGACTTCTGGGTATATTATATTGATCAACTAATTATTATTTAGGGGGCTTAATGAGCGGAATAGAGGCGCTCCCATTGACTCAATGGATACATCTAGGACAGTTAAGATTTTGCTGACGTTTCTTTAGAACTTAGAATGCATAAAATAAAAAACAAAACATGTTATTGTTTAACATAAGGTTCGTGAACGATAGGCAAAGTTAAAAGAAAAAATCTGATCCCCTTTGATTTGTTTTCTACATCTTGTGAACGGGTTGATGCTGTGGTGAAAGTGAGAAAATAAATGCATGTCGGGAAAATGAAAATTTCAGCAAAAATGGCTGGGAAACGTTTTAAAACCTGGTTAAAGATACACATGGCAGAAAGGCATGTGTATGTTGTCAAATGATGGTAGAATTAGCTTTATTATTTGGGTCATGCCCCTGGCCCGGCTCTGACCTGTTCCACCACTGACAGTTTGTAGTACAAATGGACTGGGATATGTAACTCCTCTTTAGTAGTTACATTCCACAGAACACCAACAACCACGTGGTTGCAAGACCACGTTGCAAGTAGCAGACGGAATGCATCATCCTCACAAGACAACACAACTTCATATACACAATATATTAAACATAGTGTTACTAATGAAATATAAAGTTAGTGAAGATGTGAGAGTAAAAAGTAAACAAACCTGTTCTGTGTAACACAACTTGATGATGTTTCTTATAATAAACATCCAGTAGTTGATGTTGTCGCTCCTTCTCCTCTTTGGTTGGACAAAGTTCCTCCTCATACTTTGCTATCATTCTTTCACACATTTTCACACAATCACAACACTTTACTCCCACACTTGATCTCTACTTAGCGATGTGTTGATAACTTCTGTGTCTTCTGTTAGCAGCTAACAAGCTAAGCTAACTAGCGAGCTAAGCTAACTAACAAGCAAAGATAGCACGAGAAGCGGCACAGTGCTTCTAGCGCATCGAGACCACTTTATCCTTAAATAAAGATTCAAAGATGTATTTTATACGACGTAAATATTTCAAACTGGAGAACAAATAATAAGACTGACTTATTAGTCCTGCTCGCGGCTTTCTGCGTCGATGTGCTTTCACGACAGTTGGCACACTTCCGCTGCCTTCTGTTTACGCCGGAAGCTGGGAATGACGTCACAGCCGAGTGGACGAAGAGGTAAAATATTGCCTGCTGTCACTGTTACCATGCTTTTCTTTCCTGTAATATTTATTTGAATAACAATGTGATATAAAAGAGTGTCTTTTAAAAAAAAAAAAATTAAAAGTATACCAGACAACGCTTTAATGTTGGGGTTCAGTGGCGCCCCCGTGCGACATTCATTGCAATGACAGGAGTGAAAGTGCTAGAAATTGTAGCGATATTACTGCCTGATTTATTTAGATTTACCCTTCCACGTGTTTTTATTGTTGTTCCCTACACCTCATTCCTACTTGCTCATTTCATCCCTAATACTCTCATTTATTTCTTCTCATTATTATTGACGCTCTTCTCTTTTCAACAACATCAATCAGTGAATAGTTTGCATCTTCATTTGTTGCTCAAACTTTTAACGAGTCAAACTTGTTCAAGTTGTCTCACTTAAACAGCAACATACATCAAACTTTTTACTTTAGCATTTCCGGAATCGTTGGTTTCATTTCTAAATAAGAAAATAACAATAATATAATCCAGGAAACAATGAGTAGTATCAGTTATGAGATGAGATGTAGATCAGAATAATTTAATGTACACAAAAATCACTCTATTGGTGGGAATTATTCCGAAATAATGGACATAATTGACCCCAAAGGGACAAGCGGTAGAAAATATTAATATAAAATAAGAGTACACAGATCCAGTTACAATAAAAGAAAGGAAAAATGGAAAGAGAGGAAAAAAAAGTTCTCAAACTGATAATATGAAAGATGAACTGTTAAGTCTAAAAAGTGACTGTGGCGGCCAACAGCTGTCTCGTCAGCTGATGCGCGTGCTCGTAACCTCGGCGACCTGGCAACCAGCCAAAACCCATTTAAAAAAATAAAATAAAGTAATATTTTATGGTAAAGTACATCGGCACCCCCTATTCGCCTTGGCAACCCCAGGTAAATAATAAATCATCCGGCATTAGTTCAGCCAGTCTGTTTATATGATCACCCCATCTATTCACGTTCACGCGCAGGTAGAGCGCCGCGCGCTCCCGTCTCACCTGCTGGTGCGCGAGCCCGATAATTAGACTGCTGCGTCGAATCAAGGAGAGCATAAGTCAGAAGACGCCACCGCAGCGCAGAGTGGGAGAAAGTTTGCTATCCTTGACGATAACCCACAGTTGTGACAAAAGCAAAAGCTGAACGGACAGCCGGTAAGATTACGCTTTATTACCCAAAAATATGTAAAACTATTGAAAAAATACTCGTTGACTTTATTTGGAAAAACAAAATTCAGTATATTTGTAGGAGCCAAATAGAGGGCCATACTTGAATTGATGTTTATTTGATTGTTGTTGAGTGATTCATGCGTGTATGTCAGTGTGCACACTTTGCAGGTGGTGTAAAGTTCCCACGCAGGCCTATAAGGGGCAGGAGCGCGCTGGGCGCGTGATTGGCAGTCGGGCACCAGCATACCGTCTGTAGACCTCACCTGTCTGTAGACCTCACCTGTCTGTAGACCTCACCTGTCTGTAGACCTCGGCTTCATATAAGCTACCATTTATTTTGTTTCCCGAGTATTCTAACCCTTGATTATTGTAAATAAAACAATCTTCAGTTGCGCTGCTGGATCAGTTTGAATTAGTGGAGGGAAAGCGGGAAAAGGAAGAATACGTGACAAGGAAGGCTGTGTAAAAGGTGTGAGTCAGACAAGATGCCCGCGCCCCAAGTGGAACAAACATTTGAAACAAAGGGGTTATAGGAACAATCACGTTCAGTGTTTTATGCCACTACAAGTTGTCAAAGACGCGCTGTGAAAGTTGTCAAAGACGCGCTGTGAAAGTTGTCAAAGACGCGCTGTGAAAGTTGTCAAAGACGCGCTGTGAAAGTTGTCAAAGATGCGCTGTGAAAGTTGTCAAAGATGCGCTGTGAAAGTTGTCAAAGACGCGCTGTGAAAGTTGTCAAAGACGCGCTGTGAAAGTTGTCAAAGACGCGCTGTGAAAGTTGTCAAAGACGCGCTGTGAAAGTTGTCAAAGACGCGCTGTGAAAGTTGTCAAAGACGCGCTGTGAAAGTTGTCAAAGACGCGCTGTGAAAGTTGTCAAAGATGCGCTGTGAAAGTTGTCAAAGATGCGCTGTGAAAGTTGTCAAAGACGCGCTGTGAAAGTTGTCAAAGACGCGCTGTGAAAGTTGTCAAAGACGCGCTGTGAAAGTTGTCAAAGACGCGCTGTGAAAGTTGTCAAAGACGCGCTGTGAAAGTTGTCAAAGACACGCTGTGAAAGTTGTCAAAGACGCACTGTGAAAGTTGTCAAAGACGCGCTGTGAAAGTTGTCAAAGACGCACTGTGAAAGTTGTCAAAGACGCGCTGTGAAATACAGCCGACAGGATTGCGCACCAAACAGGAAGTGTTTTATGCCACTACAAGTTTAATAAATCTGTTATAATGAACAATTACTATCAGGGTGGTCTAAACTTTCTTGACTTCACTACACTAAACCACACCTTTAAAATTAATTGGATAAGACACTACTTGAAAGAACCTACCTCAATTTGGAACTTTATTTCTCATCATGTGTTCTCTAACCTTGGAGGCCTAACATTTTTGCTCTTGTGTAATTCTAACATTGACAGGATTCCTGTTGCACTCTCAAACTTCCACAAACAAGCCCTTCTAGCATGCTCTCTTGTATACAAGCACCACTTCTCACCTACCAAATATTTCATCATGAACAATAAAGACATATGTTACAAAGGAAATCTCTGTTCCTCAACAATCGGTTTAACAATAACATTATTTTAGTGAGTCAGCTTTTCAATAAGGAAGGTCAACTTTTTAATTACCAAGAATTTCTCAACCAATTTAAGATACCTGTGACTCCCAAACAATTTGCTATTGTATTTGATGCCATTCCAACACCTGTTATTATGTTGTACATTCCAACAGGTGTTATTATGTTGTACATTCCAACACCTGTTATTATGTTGTACATTCCAACAGGTGTTATTATGTTGTACATTCCAACAGGTGTTATTATGTTGTACATTCCAACACCTGTTATTATGTTGTACATTCCAACAGGTGTTAGTATGTTGTACATTCCAACACCTGTTATTATGTTGTACATTCCAACACCTGTTATTATGTTGTACATTCCAACACCTGTTATTATGTTGTACATTCCAACACCTGTTATTATGTTGTACATTCCAACACCAGTTATTATGTTGTACATTCCAACACCTGTTATTATGTTGTACATTCCAACAGGTGTTATTATGTTGTACATTCCAACACCTGTTATTATGTTGTACATTCCAACACCAGTTATTATGTTGTACATTCCAACACCTGTTATTATGTTGTACATTCCAACAGGTGTTATTATGTTGTACATTCCAACACCTGTTATTATGTTGTACATTCCAACACCTGTTATTATGTTGTACATTCCAACAGGTGTTATTATGTTGTACATTCCAACACCTGTTATTATGTTGTACATTCCAACAGGTGTTGTTATGTTGTACATTCCAACACCTGTTATTATGTTGTACATTCCAACAGGTGTTATTATGTTGTACATTCCAACACCTGTTATTATGTTGTACATTCCAACAGGTGTTATTATGTTGTACATTCCAACACCTGTTATTATGTTGTAAATTCCAACAGGTGTTATTATGTTGTACATTCCAACACCTGTTATTATGTTGTACATTCCAACAGGTGTTATTATGTTGTACATTCCAACACCTGTTATTATGTTGTACATTCCAACAGGTGTTATTATGTTGTACATTCCAACACCTGTTATTATGTTGTACATTCCAACAGGTGTTATTATGTTGTACATTCCAACACCTGTTATTATGTTGTACATTCCAACACCTGTTATTATGTTGTACATTCCAACAGGTGTTATTATGTTGTACATTCCAACACCTGTTATTATGTTGTACATTCCAACACCTGTTATTATGTTGTACATTCCAACAGGTGTTATTATGTTGTACATTCAAACACCTGTTATTATGTTGTACATTCCAACACCTGTTATTATGTTGTACATTCCAACAGGTGTTATTATGTTGTACATTCCAACACCTGTTATTATGTTGTACATTCCAACACCTGTTATTATGTTGTACATTCCAACACCTGTTATTATGTTGTACATTCCAACACCTGTTATTATGTTGTACATTCCAACACCTGTTATTATGTTGTACATTCCAACAGGTGTTATTATGTTGTACATTCCAACACCTGTTATTATGTTGTACATTCCAACACCTGTTATTATGTTGTACATTCCAACAGGTGTTATTATGTTGTACATTCCAACAGGTGTTATTATGTTGTACATTCCAACAGGTGTTATTATGTTGTACATTCCAACACCTGTTATTATGTTGTACATTCCAACACCTGTTATTATGTTGTACATTCCAACACCTGTTATTATGTTGTACATTCCAACAGGTGTTATTATGTTGTACATTCCAACACCTGTTATTATGTTGTACATTCCAACACCTGTTATTATGTTGTACATTCCAACAAATGTTATTATGTTGTACATTCCAACAGGTGTTGTTATGTTGTACATTCCAACAGGTGTTATTATGTTGTACATTGCAACACCTGTTATTATGTTGTACATTGCAACACCTGTTATTATGTTGTACATTCCAACAGGTGTTGTTATGTTGTACATTCCAACACCTGTTATTATGTTGTACATTCTAACAGGTGTTGTTATGTTGTACATTCCAACACCTGTTATTATGTTGTACATTCCAACAGGTGTTGTTATGTTGTACATTCCAACAGGTGTTATTATATTGTACATTCCAACACCTGTTATTATGTTGTACATTCCAACAGGTGTTATTATGTTGTACATTCCAACAGGTGTTGTTATGTTGTACATTCCAACAGGTGTTATTATGTTGTACATTCCAACAGGTGTTATTATGTTGTACATTCCAACAGGTGTTATTATGTTGTACATTGCAACACCTGTTATTATGTTGTACATTCCAACAGGTGTTGTTATGTTGTACATTCCAACACCTGTTATTATGTTGTACATTCCAACAGGTGTTGTTATGTTGTACATTCCAACAGGTGTTATTATGTTGTACATTCCAACAGGTGTTATTATGTTGTACATTCCAACAGGTGTTATTATGTTGTACATTCCAACAGGTGTTGTTATGTTGTACATTCCAACAGGTGTTATTATGTTGTACATTCCAACAGGTGTTATTATGTTGTCCATTCCAACAGGTGTTGTTATGTTGTACATTCCAACAGGTGTTATTATGTTGTACATTCCAACAGGTGTTATTATGTTGTACATTCCAACAGGTGTTGTTATGTTGTACATTCCAACAGGTGTTGTTATGTTGTACATTCCAACACCTGTTATTATGTTGTACATTCCAACAGGTGTTATTATGTTGTACATTCCAACACCTGTTATTATGTTGTACATTCCAACACCTGTTATTATGTTGTACATTCCAACAGGTGTTATTATGTTGTACATTCCAACACCTGTTATTATGTTGTACATTCCAACACCTGTTATTATGTTGTACATTCCAACAGGTGTTATTATGTTGTACATTCCAACAGGTGTTATTATGTTGTACATTCCAACAGGTGTTATTATGTTGTACATTCCAACAGGTGTTATTATGTTGTACATTCCAACACCTGTTATTATGTTGTACATTCCAACACCTGTTATTATGTTGTACATTCCAACAGGTGTTATTATGTTGTACATTCCAACACCTGTTATTATGTTGTACATTCCAACACCTGTTATTATGTTGTACATTCCAACAAATGTTATTATGTTGTACATTCCAACAGGTGTTATTATGTTGTACATTGCAACACCTGTTATTATGTTGTACATTGCAACACCTGTTATTATGTTGTACATTCCAACAGGTGTTGTTATGTTGTACATTCCAACACCTGTTATTATGTTGTACATTCCAACAGGTGTTGTTATGTTGTACATTCCAACACCTGTTATTATGTTGTACATTCCAACAGGTGTTGTTATGTTGTACATTCCAACAGGTGTTATTATATTGTACATTCCAACACCTGTTATTATGTTGTACATTCCAACAAATGTTATTATGTTGTACATTCCAACAGGTGTTATTATGTTGTACATTCCAACAGGTGTTATTATGTTGTACATTCCAACAGGTGTTATTATGTTGTACATTCCAACAGGTGTTATTATGTTGTACATTCCAACAGGTGTTATTATGTTGTACATTGCAACACCTGTTATTATGTTGTACATTCCAACAGGTGTTGTTATGTTGTACATTCCAACACCTGTTATTATGTTGTACATTCCAACAGGTGTTGTTATGTTGTACATTCCAACAGGTGTTATTATGTTGTACATTCCAACAGGTGTTATTATGTTGTACATTCCAATAGGTGTTATTATGTTGTACATTCCAACAGGTGTTGTTATGTTGTACATTCCAACAGGTGTTATTATGTTGTACATTCCAACAGGTGTTATTATGTTGTCCATTCCAACAGGTGTTGTTATGTTGTACATTCCAACAGGTGTTATTATGTTGTACATTCCAACAGGTGTTGTTATGTTGTACATTCCAACAGGTGTTGTTATGTTGTACATTCCAACAGGTGTTGTTATGTTGTACATTCCAACAGGTGTTGTTATGTTGTACATTCCAACAGGTGTTGTTATGTTGTACATTCCAACAGGTGTTATTATGTTGTACATTGCAACACCTGTTATTATGTTGTACATTGCAACACCTGTTATTATGTTGTACATTGCAACACCTGTTATTATGTTGTACATTCCAACAGGTGTTATTATGTTGTACATTCCAACAGGTGTTATTATGTTTTACATTCCAACAGGTGTTATTATGTTGTACATTCCAACAGGTGTTGTTATGTTGTACATTCCAACAGGTGTTATTATGTTGTACATTCCAACAGGTGTTATTATGTTGTACATTCCAACAGGTGTTGTTATGTTGTACATTCCAACAGGTGTTGTTATGTTGTACATTCCAACAGGTGTTATTATGTTGTACATTCCAACAGGTGTTGTTATGTTGTACATTCCAACAGGTGTTATTATGTTGTACATTCCAACACCTGTTATTATGTTGTACATTCCAACAGGTGTTATTATGTTGTACATTCCAACAGGTGTTGTTATGTTGTACATTCCAACAGGTGTTGTTATGTTGTACATTCCAACAGGTGTTGTTATGTTGTACATTCCAACAGGTGTTGTTATGTTGTACATTCCAACAGGTGTTATTATGTTGTACATTCCAACAGGTGTTGTTATGTTGTACATTCCAACAGGTGTTATTATGTTGTACATTCCAACAGGTGTTGTTATGTTGTACATTCCAACAGGTGTTGTTATGTTGTACATTCCAACAGGTGTTATTATGTTGTACATTCCAACAGGTGTTATTATGTTGTACATTCCAACAGGTGTTGTTATGTTTTACATTCCAACAGGTGTTGTAATGTTGTACATTCCAACAGGTGTTGTTATGTTGTACATTCCAACAGGTGTTATTATGTTGTACATTCCAACAGGTGTTGTTATGTTGTACATTCCAACAGGTGTTATTATGTTGTACATTCCAACAGGTGTTATTATGTTGTACATTCCAACAGGTGTTGTTATGTTGTACATTCCAACAGGTGTTATTATGTTGTACATTCCAACAGGTGTTATTATGTTGTACATTCCAACAGGTGTTATTATGTTGTACATTCCAACAGGTGTTATTATGTTGTACATTCCAACAGGTGTTATTATGTTGTACATTCCAACAGGTGTTGTTATGTTGTACATTGCAACAGGTGTTGTTATGTTGTACATTCCAACAGGTGTTGTTATGTTGTACATTCCAACAGGTGTTGTTATGTTGTACATTCCAACAGGTGTTGTTATGTTGTACATTCCAACAGGTGTTATTATGTTGTACATTCCAACAGGTGTTGTTATGTTGTACATTCCAACAGGTGTTATTATGTTGTACATTCCAACAGGTGTTGTTATGTTGTACATTCCAACAGGTGTTGTTATGTTGTACATTCCAACAGGTGTTATTATGTTGTACATTCCAACAGGTGTTATTATGTTGTACATTCCAACAGGTGTTGTTATGTTTTACATTCCAACAGGTGTTGTAATGTTGTACATTCCAACAGGTGTTGTTATGTTGTACATTCCAACAGGTGTTATTATGTTGTACATTCCAACAGGTGTTGTTATGTTGTACATTCCAACAGGTGTTATTATGTTGTACATTCCAACAGGTGTTGTTATGTTGTACATTCCAACAGGTGTTATTATGTTGTACATTCCAACAGGTGTTATTATGTTGTACATTCCAACAGGTGTTATTATGTTGTACATTCCAACAGGTGTTATTATGTTGTACATTCCAACAGGTGTTATTATGTTGTACATTCCAACAGGTGTTGTTATGTTGTACATTCCAACAGGTGTTATTATGTTGTACATTCCAACAGGTGTTATTATGTTGTACATTCCAACAGGTGTTACACACCTCCTCTTTCTGCTGTAAAAATAGTGAATGATCCACTTGACACTCCTGTGGGGAAACTTTGCTTTGATCAAAAAAATAACAGAAAAATCCTCAGCTTATTCCAAAATGATTGTGTGTCTGTCTCCTATGTCATTTCCCTCTGGAATAATGTTGTAAATGACATCTGTTGGATCAAAAAATTGTGGTCCCTTCCTAACAGGTATTTACTTCCCAACAAAGTCAAAGAGATATCATTTAAAATCATTCCTGGTTATTACCCTGTAAAGACTGTAATGGTTAGATAGAAGAAGGACATTGATGTTATGTAACATGCACCCAGAGACTGTTAACCACTTGTTTTATACTTGTGAAAACACTCCATCACTATGGCAGGCATCTGTCGCTTCATCCTGGACAATATTTATGACAAATTTGTGCTTTGCTTTAAATATGTGATTTTTGGTTTTACACTTTATGAACAAAAAATTTAAAAGGAATTCTACCTTTGCAACCTCATTATTTTATTGGCTAAGTTTTATATTCATAAATGTAAGTTTCTCAATACCCGACCTATCTTTTGTGCCTTTAAAAAAGATTTTGAACTTTAAATTAAAACAATCTCTACCTCTAACAACAAAAAAGCTGTGAAAACGATGATGCTGTGTTCCAAATTTAAGTTATTTAATGAATCTGAATGAACCTATGGCTTTGCACTTTGTTTATTATATATATATATATATATATATATATATATATATATATATATATATATATATATATATATATATATATATATATTTGTTTGTATTCTATTTTTGTTATTTTGAATTTACAACCCCCTGGCGCTGTTTTGTACTGTTTTCATAATGTTTTATAATGTTTTATATTGTTGTTCGGCTTACTGTTTTTAATTGTTGAAATGTATAAATAAACATAAAAAAAAAAAAAAAGGAAGGCAGCAGAACAGAGCAGTACTGCTTTGTAACGTCAAGTGTGCCAACTGTCGTGAAAGCACATGGACTGAGAAAGACGTGAGCAGGACGCTAATAAGTAGTGATGGGTTGATGAGGCTTCATGTATCGTTTGGACACATTGCAAAACTGTATTGATACAGTGTCAATACTGTGTCACTAAATAATGACATCTGCTGGACAGTAAAAATTCCTACAGGCAACCTATGGACCGACTCAACTGACACTGATTTTATGACCTAGTACATACAATAATATAACCCAAGTCATTGTATTTCATTTAGGATTATTTCATATCTTCATTTAAATCAAACTATATTTTTATCTTTTTTAGATACAGTCAATAAATAATGTGAACATGATTGATTGATTGAAACTTTTATTAGTAGATTGCACAGTTCAGTATTCCGTACAATTGACCACTAAATGGTATGCACATGTATCATAACAAGGAAATGTAAGAGAACGTGTTGTGAATGAGGATACTGGGGGGGGGCAGTACATCTAAGAAGGACAGCTCCACCCTGGAGAAACTGATCAGGCGGGCCGGTTCTACAATCGGAATGAAACTGGACTCACTGGTGATGGTGGCAGAGAAGAGGACTGTTGACAAACTAGTGAGCATCCTGGATGATGCCAGTCACCCTCTGCATAGTGTTATCAGCAGCCAGAGGAGCCTGTTCAACATCAGGACTAATAGACTCAAGAACTCCTTTGTCCCACACGCCATTAGACTGTACAACTCCTCTCTGGGACGGGGGACGGGGGGGTACTAGGATGACAGGGGATGCAAAACAATAACAGTGCAATACGTTTTCATAACATGGTCACTACTGCCTACTTTGTCTTGTTATATTCTTATTTTACTGTTATATTGTTATTCCCATTGTTGCTTTTTAGTTTTTATTCTCATTGTAATATTTCTCTTTTTTGTTTCCTTTTAAACCCCCATTATTTACTTTTTACTTTTATTTAAATTGATCTCAACTCTGTACACTGCTGCTGGAATTTTAATTTTACTGAAGGAACTCTCCTGAAGGAATCAATAAAGTACTATCTATCTGTCTATCCATCTATCTATCTATCTATCTATCTATCTATCTATCTATCTATCTATCTATCTATCTATCTATCTATCTACTTGTGGACTGGGATTTTGTTTTAACATGCGCTCTGAATACGCACTGTTGATTGATTGATTGAAACTTTTATTTATTAGTAGATTGCACAGTTCAGTACATATTCCGTACCATTTACCACTAAATAGTAACACCCCAATAAGTTTTTCAACTTGTTTAAATCGGGGTCCATGTTAAGCAATTCATGGTAAAAAGTAAGTGGGGCCGAGCTGGACTCGAACAACCGCCCTAAGTGAATCAATATGAACATTTATAGTCCTTCACTCTACCAACTCAGCTACCTGAGAAATCAATTATGATTGTGTTTTAATGTCATTCATAGGATGGTTGTGTGGGCGGGACAATACCGGAGAGTCTCCAGTGGAGACTTAATGAAACGACAAGAAAATGAACACAAATACCTTTTTTTCCGATATATGATCAAAATATTCCCAGACGGCGGAAATGATCTCCGACGACGATAAATGACACACCCAAAAAAACAAGGACAGAAGTTGGCAGCAGCATCTCCTTGACAGATGCACTTCCTTCTAAACACAGTTTGGCGCGCAGGTGCCAGTGCGACACAGTTCGCCTATCGGTCACGTGACCAAAAGGGCTCATGATTGGTCACGTGACTTTCGAAAGGCGTCACGCACACCGACACAAGGTTTCGCTCTACGAGCTCGACGCATGAGCCGATGCATCTGTGTTGCCGGACCCATCACTATTGTTTAGTCGAGGATAAAGTGGTCTCCATGCCGCTTCTCCTGCTATCTTTGCTTGGTAGTTAGCTTAGCTCGCTAGTTAGCTTAGCTTGTTAGCTGCTAACAGCAGACACAGAAGTTATCAACACATCGCTAAGTAGAGATCAAGTGTGAGAGTAAAGTGTTGTGATTGTGTGAAAATGTCTACATTACAAATGTTGAGAGCGTTGGTGGATCAGCGACTAACTGCTGCCGTTGAAGAAATATTTGTAGTGTTGGAAATAAATATTACGTAAAAGAAAAGCATGCTAACAGTGACAGCAGGCAATATCTTATATAGAGCTACCTCTTCGTCCGCTCGGCTGTGACGTCATTCCCAGCTTCCGGTGTAGACGGAAGCCAGCAGAACAGAGCAGTACTGCCTTGTAACGTCAAGTGTGCAGGACGCTAATAAGTCAGTCTATTTAAGTCTATTTACGGCGCATAAAACACATCTGTGATTCTTTCTTTAAGGATAAAGTGGTCTCGATGCGCTAGAAGCTCTGTGCCGCTTCTCGTGCTGTCTTTGCTTGTTAGTTAGCTTAGCTCGCTAGTTAGCTTAGCTTGTTAGCTGCTAACAAAGAGACGCACATTTGATCAACACGTCGCTAAGTAGAGATCAAGTGTGAGAGTAAAGTGTTGTGATTGTGTGAAAATGTGTGAAAGAATGATAGCAAAGTATGAGGAGGAACTTTGTCCAACAAAAGAGGAGAAGGAGCGACAACATCAACTACTGGACGCTGTTTTCAAGGAGCCTCAAGTTGTGTTACACAGAACAGGTTTGTTGACTTCTTACTCTCACATCTTTATTAACTTTACATTTCATTATTAACACTATATTTTTTAATATATTTTTTATAAGAAGTTGTGTTGTCTTGTGAGGATGATGCATTCCGTCTGCTACTTGCAACGTGGTCTTGCAACCACGTGGTTGTCGGTGTTCTGTCGAATTTAACTACCCTTAGAAATAAGTTTCATATATTTCCATTTGTACAATAAACTGTCAGTGGTGGAACAAGCGTTAGGGCCGTGGATGGCCCCCGTAATAATAAAGCTAATTCTGACATCATATTACAACATGGCTTCACGGTGGGTCTGCCTCACAATACGAAGGTCCTGCAGTCTTGGGTTCAAATCCAGGCTCGGGATCTTTCTGTGTGGAGTTTGCCTGGGGATAGGTTGATTGGCAACACTAAATGGTCCCTAGTGTGTGAATGTGAGTGTGAATGTTGTCTGTCTATCTGTGTTGGCCCTGCGATGAGGTGGCGACTTGTCCAGGGTGTACCCCGCCTTCCGCCCGATTGTAGCTGAGATAGGCGCGACCCCAAAAGGGAATAAGGGGGAGGAAATGGATGGATATTACAACATTCACATGCCTCGCTGGGTTTACTAACAACAATCTCTAACCAGGTTTTAAAAAGTTTGTCAGCCATTTTTGCTGATACTTGCATTTTCCTGACAAGTATTTATTTTCTCACGTTCACGACAGCATCAGCCCGTTCACAGGATGTAGAAACATTATCAAAGGGGATCTGATTTTTTTTTTAATTTTGCCTGTCATTCACAATCCATATGTAAGACAATGATGTTTTTATATTTTATGCATTCTAAGTCGTAAACAAACGTTAGCAAAATCTTAACTATCCTAATTCTAACAATGGAGTCAATGAGAGCGCCTCTATTCAGCTCACTAATAAGAATTATTTGATCAATATAATATACCCAGAAGTCATTTTTTAAATGCTATCTCTTTAAAACATGCTGTAAAAATGCATATCCTTTGGAAATATTACTTATATTAACCACAAACTGGAGGAAACATCTTTAATTAGGATACAATTTAAATAAATAGTGTAAAGGTTTTATGGAATTTTCCAGGGTGAACCCCACCTTCTGCCCCCCTATGATCCCAAAAAGGACAAGCGGTAGAAAATGGATGGATGGGAAAAAGGCACATCATAGACAGGCCTCAAATGTTTACTTTTTAAGGTCAAGACAAGTGTTGCCTTAAAGGAGGGCTCATATTTAGGGCACCAAGGCAAACGTTATTTTCTTTCAAGGCAGGATATTTGATAATTTGCCAAAAGTATTTGGCCACCCATACGAAATTATGATAATCGGATGTCCTAAAATCAAGCACTTAGGCATGGTGACTGATTCTACAAACGTTTGTGAAAGAATGGCCACTCTCATTGATTTCCAGCATGGAAATGTCATAGGAGGCCACCTGTGCAACAAATCCAGTCATGAAATTTCCTCACTCCTAAATTTTCCAAAGTCAACTTTATTATAAGAAAAGTGAATAGTTTGGGAGCAACAGCAAGTCAGCCACCAAGTGGTAGGCCACGTAAACTGACAGAGAAGGGTCAGCGGATGCTGGAGCGCGTAGAGCAAAGACTTTCTGCACAGTCAGTTGCTACAGAGCTCCAAACGTCGTGTGACCTTCCAATTAGCCCACGTACAGTACGCAGAGAGCTTCATGGAATAGGTTACCATGGCCAAGCAGCTGCATCTACGCCATACGTCACCTAGTCCAATGCAAAGTTAAAAGATAAAGTTAAAGTACCAATGATTCACACACACATTAGGTGTAGCAAAATTATTCTCTGCATTTGACCCATCACCCTTGATCACCTCCTGGGAGGTGAGGGGAGCAGTGGGCACCAGCGGTGTCACGCCCGGGAATCATTTTTGGTGATTTAACCCCCAATTCCAAGCCTTAATCCTGAGTGCCAAGCAGGGAGGTAATGGGTCTCATTTTTTTCTATAGTCTTTGGTATGACTCGGCCGGGGTTTGAACTCACAACCTACCGATCTCAGGGCGGACACTCTACCCTCTGGGCCACTGAGTAAGTGTCACTGTCAGATACAGTGGTGTAAAGCATGTCGCCACTGGACTATAGAGCAGTGGCGATGCCTTCTCTGGACTGATGAGTCACGCTTTTCCATCTGGCAATCTGATGGACAAGTCTGGCTTTGGAGGTTGCAAGGACAATGCTACATTTTGGACTGCTTTGTGCCGAGTGTTAAATTTGGTGGAGGAGGAATTATGGTGTGAGATTGTTTTTCAGGAGTTGGGCTTGGCCCCTTAGTTCCAGTGAAAGGAACTTTGAATGCTTCAGGATACCCAAACATTTTGGACAATTCTATGGGATGCCACTTCAAGTTCATATGTGAGTAAAGGCAGGTGGCCAAATACTTTTATCAACATAGTGTGTATATATATATTAGTGTTCATGTATGAGATCTAGGGCTGCCAATTACAGCCAAAGTAATAATTAAGATTATTGTTATCAACATTGAAACCATGATTGATGATTGTTAGGTAAAGCATTGTTGGGGTGTGAACGTAATACCATCATGTCATTTGTAATGTCTAATAAAATGACTATAGATAAACGTTATCCATATATTTATAGACAATTATTAGTTTAAAATATTATTATTCTTTAATAACATGGACTTGCCAGCTTTTTGTCACTTCATGATGCCTTTTGATACAGAGACTTTTTCTCTTTGTTTTTTAAAATGATGTACATCATATAAATGATGTAGTAGGACAGATTAATTGAGTTTGAGCAGAAGTATGTCGTATAGAAATTAACTACACACAATAACACATTAAAAAAATGATGTGACAAGAATGATTTTTGAAGTGACATGAAAAAAACCACAAGTAATGTAAACAAAACCTGGTATTTACATTTTGATATCAAAATAAAACACAAAGCAGTTTGGTTAATGAAGATGAAGTCTGATAAACAAGCTTTGTTCTTCTCCAACACCTCCCAAGTGTTTCAGTACAACAGTTTGGCCAACAACAAATAAAAAAACTGTGATACCTCACACATCAAATAAACAATCTTCACTACCTGAGTTCAATTCAATGAGATGACAAAACATCTGAGCTAGCATTGATGTTATTTGACCATTGATACAATTAAATAAAGGAGTGAACATCCCAGTAAACAAAGTAAAGACTTTCTAAAAAAGTTGTAACAACGTTCACAACACATCACCTGCTGCAAAACATCAAATAGTTTTCTCCTTCGCTGTATACTTTTAGTGTGGGGACAAGTGTCTCCAATATTGTCCACACCTGTCTCCATCCAAACACAGCAGTGTTCTTTAAATGCACGGCGGGAAGTGAGGGAAAATGAAGTTAAACCAAGCGCTGGGCTCCGTTTACTCCGAGGGGAAATCTCCGCAGCAAAGTCTGTGTCGTTGGTCCGCCTTTTATTATCCAGCCAAACCACGCTAGTGCACATGCACCTGTCTGTGTTGCCAACAATGCATTAATATCATTATTATTATTATCCAGCCAAACCACGCTAGTGCACATGCACCTGTCTGTGTTGCCAACAATGCATTAATATCATTATTATTATTATCCAGCCAAACCACGCTAGTGCACATGTGCCTGTCTGTGTTGCCAACAATGCATTAATATCATTATTATTATTATCCAGCCAAACCACGCTAGTGCACATGTGCCTGTCTGTGTTGCCAACAATGCATTAATATCATTATTATTATTATCCAGCCAAACCACGCTAGTGCACATGTGCCTGTCTGTGTTGCCAACAATCCATTAATATCATTATTATTATTATCCAGCCAAACCACGCTAGTGCACATGCACCTGTCTGTGTTGCCAACAATGCATTAATATCATTATTATTATTATCCAGCCAAACCACGCTAGTGCACATGTGCCTGTCTGTGTTGCCAACAATGCATTAATATCATTATTATTATTATCCAGCCAAACCACGCTAGTGCACATGTGCCTGTCTGTGTTGCCAACAATCCATTAATATCATTATTATTATTATCCAGCCAAACCACGCTAGTGCACATGTGCCTGTCTGTGTTGCCAACAATGCATTATTATTATTATCCAGCCAAACCACGCTAGTGCACATGCGCCTGACTGTGTTGCCAACAATGCATTAATATCATTATTATTATTATCCAGCCAAACCACGCTAGTGCACATGTGCCTGTCTGTGTTGCCAACAATGCATTATTATTATTATCCAGCCAAACCACGCTAGTGCACATGCGCCTGACTGTGTTGCCAACAATGCATTAATATCATTATTACTATTATCCAGCCAAACCACGCTAGTGCACATGTGCCTGTCTGTGTTGCCAACAATGCATTATTATTATTATCCAGCCAAACCACGCTAGTGCACATGCGCCTGACTGTGTTGCCAACAATGCATTAATATCATTATTATTATTATCCAGCCAAACCACGCTAGTGCACATGTGCCTGTCTGTGTTGCCAACAATGCATTATTATTATTATCCAGCCAAACCACGCTAGTGCACATGCGCCTGACTGTGTTGCCAACAATGCATTAATATCATTATTATTATTATCCAGCCAAACCACGCTAGTGCACATGTGCCTGTCTGTGTTGCCAACAATGCATTAATATCATTATTATTATTATCCAGCCAAACCACGCTAGTGCACATGTGCCTGTCTGTGTTGCCAACAATGCATTATTATTATTATCCAGCCAAACCACGCTAGTGCACATGCGCCTGACTGTGTTGCCAACAATGCATTAATATCATTATTATTATTATCCAGCCAAACCACGCTAGTGCACATGTGCCTGTCTGTGTTGCCAACAATGCATTCATATCATTATTATTATTATCCAGCCAAACCACGCTAGTGCACATGCACCTGTCTGTGTTGCCAACAATGCATTAATATCATTATTATTATTATCCAGCCAAACCACGCTAGTGCACATGTGCCTGTCTGTGTTGCCAACAATGCATTAATATCATTATTATTATTATCCAGCCAAACCACGCTAGTGCACATGTGCCTGTCTGTGTTGCCAACAATCCATTAATATCATTATTATTATTATCCAGCCAAACCACGCTAGTGCACATGCACCTGTCTGTGTTGCCAACAATGCATTAATATCATTATTATTATTATCCAGCCAAACCACGCTAGTGCACATGTGCCTGTCTGTGTTGCCAACAATGCATTAATATCATTATTATTATTATCCAGCCAAACCACGCTAGTGCACATGTGCCTGTCTGTGTTGCCAACAATCCATTAATATCATTATTATTATTATCCAGCCAAACCACGCTAGTGCACATGTGCCTGTCTGTGTTGCCAACAATGCATTATTATTATTATCCAGCCAAACCACGCTAGTGCACATGCGCCTGACTGTGTTGCCAACAATGCATTAATATCATTATTATTATTATCCAGCCAAACCACGCTAGTGCACATGTGCCTGTCTGTGTTGCCAACAATGCATTATTATTATTATCCAGCCAAACCACGCTAGTGCACATGCGCCTGACTGTGTTGCCAACAATGCATTAATATCATTATTACTATTATCCAGCCAAACCACGCTAGTGCACATGTGCCTGTCTGTGTTGCCAACAATGCATTATTATTATTATCCAGCCAAACCACGCTAGTGCACATGCGCCTGACTGTGTTGCCAACAATGCATTAATATCATTATTATTATTATCCAGCCAAACCACGCTAGTGCACATGTGCCTGTCTGTGTTGCCAACAATGCATTATTATTATTATCCAGCCAAACCACGCTAGTGCACATGCGCCTGACTGTGTTGCCAACAATGCATTAATATCATTATTATTATTATCCAGCCAAACCACGCTAGTGCACATGTGCCTGTCTGTGTTGCCAACAATGCATTAATATCATTATTATTATTATCCAGCCAAACCACGCTAGTGCACATGTGCCTGTCTGTGTTGCCAACAATGCATTATTATTATTATCCAGCCAAACCACGCTAGTGCACATGCGCCTGACTGTGTTGCCAACAATGCATTAATATCATTATTATTATTATCCAGCCAAACCACGCTAGTGCACATGTGCCTGTCTGTGTTGCCAACAATGCATTATTATTATTATCCAGCCAAACCACGCTAGTGCACATGCGCCTGACTGTGTTGCCAACAATGCATTAATATCATTATTATTATTATCCAGCCAAACCACGCTAGTGCACATGTGCCTGTCTGTGTTGCCAACAATGCATTAATATCATTATTATTATTATCCAGCCAAACCACGCTAGTGCACATGTGCCTGTCTGTGTTGCCAACAATGCATTATTATTATTATCCAGCCAAACCACGCTAGTGCACATGCGCCTGACTGTGTTGCCAACAATGCATTAATATCATTATTATTATTATCCAGCCAAACCACGCTAGTGCACATGCGCCTGTCTGTGTTGCCAACAATGCATTAATATCATTATTATTATTATCCAGCCAAACCACGCTAGTGCACATGCGCCTGACTGTGTTGCCAACAATGCATTAATATCATTATTATTATTATCCAGCCAAACCACGCTAGTGCACATGCGCCTGACTGTGTTGCCAACAATGCATTAATATCATTATTATTATTATCCAGCCAAACCACGCTAGTGCACATGTGCCTGTCTGTGTTGCCAACAATGCATTATTATTATTATCCAGCCAAACCACGCTAGTGCACATGCGCCTGACTGTGTTGCCAACAATGCATTAATATCATTATTATTATTATCCAGCCAAACCACGCTAGTGCACATGTGCCTGTCTGTGTTGCCAACAATGCATTATTATTATTATCCAGCCAAACCACGCTAGTGCACATGCGCCTGTCTGTGTTGCCAACAATGCATTAATATCATTATTATTATTATCCAGCCAAACCTTGCTAGTGCACATGTGCCTGTCTGTGTTGCCAACAATGCATTATTATTATTATCCAGCCAAACCACGCTAGTGCACATGTGCCTGTCTGTGTTGCCAAAAATGCATTAATATCATTATTATTATTATCCAGCCAAACCACGCTAGTGCACATGTGCCTGTCTGTGTTGCCAACAATGCATTAATATCATTATTATTATTATCCAGCCAAACCACGCTAGTGCACATGCGCCTGTCTGTGTTGCCAACAATGCATTAATATCATTATTATTATTATCCAGCCAAACCACGCTAGTGCACATGTGCCTGTCTGTGTTGCCAACAATGCATTAATATCATTATTATTATTATCCAGCCAAACCACGCTAGTGCACATGTGCCTGTCTGTGTTGCCAACAATGCATTGATATCATTATTATTATTATCCAGCCAAACCACGCTAGTGCACATGTGCCTGTCTGTGTTGCCAACAATGCATTATTATTATTATCCAGCCAAACCACGCTAGTGCACATGTGCCTGTCTGTGTTGCCAAAAATGCATTAATATCATTATTATTATTATCCAGCCAAACCACGCTAGTGCACATGTGCCTGTCTGTGTTGCCAACAATGCATTAATATCATTATTATTATTATCCAGCCAAACCACGCTAGTGCACATGTGCCTGTCTGTGTTGCCAAAAATGCATTAATATCATTATTATTATTATCCAGCCAAACCACGCTAGTGCACATGTGCCTGTCTGTGTTGCCAACAATGCATTAATATCATTATTATTATTATCCAGCCAAACCACGCTAGTGCACATGTGCCTGTCTGTGTTGCCAACAATGCATTAATATCATTATTATTATTATCCAGCCAAACCACGCTAGTGCACATGTGCCTGTCTGTGTTGCCAACAATGCATTAATATCATTATTATTATTATCCAGCCAAACCACGCTAGTGCACATGCACCTGTCTGTGTTGCCAACAATGCATTAATATCATTATTATTATTATCCAGCCAAACCACGCTAGTGCACATGCGCCTGTCTGTGTTGCCAACAATGCATTAATAAATGAAGTTTTTTTGGTCATTATAAAAAAATTAAACGGTATTACTAACCGTCGGGAATTATCGCAAATTATCATTATACCGTTCACTGTTACATCGGTCCTCCATTAACAAGTTAAAAAGTCAAGGGCAGTCACGGCATGTTCTTGCCGCGAATTGTAGTCAATTATTGGGGCATTACAGCAAATGACAAGGGTAGCAGATTTTGCCGAGGTGCCGCAGTAAAATTCGAGCGCTACATAGAATGATATTTATATCCTTCAGATGCATGAAAGATAAACTTGAGTTAATGAAACATGTAGAATAGATGGTTTTACAACCTCTGTTGTTTAAAAAGGGCACAGTCAGGGCTGGACCATTATGGCTTAAATAATAATAATTTTGATTGATATTGTAATCATGATTAATTACACCAATTAAAGATAATTTAAAAACACCAGTATTTACTTTACCACCAAAACTCAACTTTAACTATAGTTTAAAAAAGTGGATATTAGTTAGTAACGAATAAACCACAACAAGTAAAATAATAGTACAAATACATTTAAATAGCAATGGCAATATAAAAAAACAATTAAGTTTTATTTTTTATTTTTTTAGTCAGCTTTTTTTTACCTTTTACACTTATTTTGTTACCATTTCAGTATGTGCTTTTTGTGTCAAACATAAATGGGACGTCGTGGCGCAGTGGGAGAGTGGCCGTGCGTAACCCGAGGGTCCCTGGTTCAATCCCCACCTAGTACCAACCTCGTCACGTCTGTTGTGTCCTGAGCCAGACACTTCACCCTTGCTCCTGATGGGTGCTGGTTAGCGCCTTGCATGCCAGCTCCCTCCATCAGAGTGTGAATGTGTGTGTGAATGTGGAAGTAGTGTCAAAGCGCTTTGAGTACCTTGAAGGTAGAAAAGCGCTATACAAATACAACCCATTTATCATTTATAAATAAATGTATAAAATGTTTGTTCAGTAAATGCAGAATCTTTTACATTTATTTGTGCAATACATCTTTGGACAATTTAGACCCGTACATTGGGTCAAAGCATAATAATTGTGTAAATGCATCAATAAGTTCATTATGCTTTTGTAAGGTGCTTTTTTTGAAGCCTTTTTTTGTTAGCGCAGTCAGACCTATTATTGTGAAGGAGGAAGTGTGCTGCTGTTCCCAGCTTGATGCTGTCCTTTTTCTACATTATTCCTACATGGATGATGTCGTTCACAACAACACAAGCAGATGAGATGTGTTGTGGGTAATGGATTTTCCTTGCTAGCTTTAGCTTCATAGTTTAGTCGCTATTTGGAATGACCGCCTCAAGGACGGGACAGTTGCGTGTTTAGAGGATGAATGAGTGGTCCAGAACATATTATTTTCCCTAAAAAATGTTGCTTCTCCTCACAACGACTAATGGCTAATAATGATTATTGTTATTATTGTTGTTGTTGTTATTATCATCATCATCTTCATTATTTTATATGTATTACTGTCATCATTTATTGTCATTGCTATTGATATGGTTCATATTATTATTATTGTTATCATTATCGATATTATAATTGTTTAGTCATTGTTGATATTATCATTATTATTATTACTTCTATGACATCACCCAACTAGTTAAACTATATGAATTAGTATCAACAAGAGGAATACATTGAATTGTGTGTGTGTGTGTGTATTTTGGGTATATGCATGTGTGTATGTATGTGATTATGTGTATGTATGTGTGTATATATATATATGTATATATTTATGTATATATATAAATTGTATATATGTGTGTGTTGTGTACATATGTGTGTGTACATATGTATATATGTAAGTGTGTGTGAATTAAATGTATTTTATATAGACAATATATAGCAGCAACCACTGAATTGAATTATATTATATATATTAATGTATTATATATTGTATATGTATAGGGGTGGGACCTAATAAGTTGACTTCTTCCCACTCCCTTTTGAGCCAATCTTGACATCTACAAAAGATTAGTCACATGTATTGTTTTCAATGTAGGTGTAAAAATAATGTATCTATATATTTCTTTTGTATTTTATGTCATTCTCTTGTTTTGTTTGCATGGCTCAAAATAAACCATTCATTCATTCAATGACAACATTTCTCTTACATTTATGTCAATTTCCCTGATATTCTGCAGGGAACAGCAGATTTTGTTATATTAGCCAATTCTGTGACTCCGTAAGTCATTGTTGAAATAATATGCCTTATTTTTTTGTTGAGTCCAGTGATTATTGATTGGATTATTACTTTGGAAAGGTGAGAGAAAAAAAGTTGTGGTCTTGTGAGAATTGTCTGGTTTGTCCATCCTAGGCCACCGTAGGTCACGTGTGGTGCATCACCAGACCTGCTAATGTTAGCCAAGTTAGCTGCTCATGCGTGTTGGAGTGGAGACGTTTGGGCCTCCAGTATTGAGGCTGCGCTTTTTTACGTTTTCGGACCAAACGAACAAAAGAAGACATTTTGTGTGCAGTTTGAGAGCCGCAGCCGGAGAGAATAAACACACAGTGTATCCATGACTGCAAAGTTCATTGACCGCTTGTTTGATTGATTGACTAATGTTCTAATACTTCTGGACATTGACTTTAAAAATTTCTGTCAGTCACACAAACATGCTTGTGGGGGAGTTTTCTGTGTCTACGTACCTTCCACACATGCGTACACCCACCGCAGTGACATTTGTCCAAGTTGAACAATCCCCACATTTTTCAACCTATTCAAACCATTTTAACATCAACTCATTCCACTCATCCTGGACATTCAAACCAACACTTTCCCAAGTTCCAAACCAAATTCTGGTTTTCCTGGAAATTCAAACTCTTCAACATTTAACCCCTTTTCATCATTCAAACTATTCTTAAATTCATACTACATTCTGTAAGCATTTCAGTTCAATTTCAGCATTGGGGTATTCACATGCAATTCCTTGAACAATTGCCTCATCTACTTCCATCCATCCATTTTGTACCGCTTATTCCCTTTGGGGTAGCAGGGGGCGATTGTGCCTATCTCAACTACAATCAGTCGGAAGGCGGGGTACTCTCATCTACTTATTATTATCATAATTAAATGTAGCTTACCATATTGAATGTGTGGACTGCATGAATGATGCCTTCTCAGTTCTCACTAACGCAATTTGAGTGTATTGGAAATGCACTAAATTAATCTAATCCTTTATTATTATTAATAATAAGGTGAACAAGTTGTCTTTTGAAGGAGTAGTCCGTAACGTAAGCTGATTGCTTCTTCCCAGTTTAACTGTGGCAGCACTATCTAAAATGAAAGCAAAACAGATATCTTTTTTGGTCAGCATGTTGACTGTGCTCATGCTTTTTTTTAGAGCAGACATGTCTCTAAAGATGAATGTGAAAATCACATATTATTGTCCACCAGCAGGGGGAGCTCATCACTAGTACTACTGTGTGGAGGCTGGCATGTGGTACATTATTTCCTGTGTGTGTATGACTTATTCAGAGGGAGAACAGCACACTTTTATGTATGGCGTCTACCATTAAGGATTGCAGGAATTACTTTTAGGATGTTTTTATATGATTAAGGTGGATTGAACTTTGGCCTGGGAAAGCATTCCCCTGAAAGTTTTCTTCATGTGTCAGCTGGAAGTACCCTGACTGCTGTGAGGGGAAACTGATGAGATTGTGAGATCATATGTTGGTGCAGGACAATGTCTCATGTGACTGAGCAAAGCTGGACTTTTCTAAAGAATGTTTGTTTTCTCCTGTCCCACAGACCTCGATGAGGAACATCTACCCCATGACCAGCAGGAGGAACCACAGTCCCCCCACATACACGAGGAAGAAGAGGTACCACATTCCCAACACATCAAAGAGGGAGGACAGGAGCCACAGCCGCCCCACATTAAAGAAGAAGACGAGAAGCCACAGACCCATCGTTTTAAACTGACCTTTCACATTAAAGGTCAAGCGGAGGACCCACTGATCTTACACATCAAAAAGGAAGAGGAGGACCCACTGACCCCTAACTTTAAGGCGCAAGAGAACCTGCTGACCCCTCACATTAAAAATGAAGAGGAGGACCCACTGACCCTCTACTTAAAAGAGGAAAAGGAGGACCGAGAGCCGCCACACATTAAAGAGGAAGAGGAGGAAGAGGGCATCAGTCAGCCTAAATGGTTGGAGGAGTTCCCAGTGACTGGTGTCCCTGTGAAGAGTGAAGATGATGAGGTGAAAGGTGAAAGTGAGGAGAGGGGAGGGGGGGAGCCTCCAAGCAGCAGCTCAACACAACACATGACAACAGAAGCTGATGGAGACCACTGTGGAGGATCACAAGCAGACAAGCTCTTAGCTCCACTATCAGATAGTGAGGACACAACGTCACACTCTCCTGACACTGATGATGAAGACTCTAAAGATGATGCAACATGTCACACTGACAACACTCACTTCACATGTTCTCACTGTCACAAAACTTTTAAATACCAAAGTCGTCTGAAAAGACACATGAGAAAACACACTGGAGAAAAACCCTTTATCTGTTCAATATGTGGTGAAGGTTTTACACAAAGTTGGAGTTTAAAAAGACACATGAGATTGCACCGTGGTGAAAAACCTTATATCTGTTCAATCTGTGGTAAAGGTTTTACACAAAGTCAACATTTGAAAAGACACATGAGAACACACACTGGTGAAAAATCACATTCCTGTTCAATCTGTAGCCAATATTTTGTACAAAGTCGAGATTTGAAAGTACACATGAGAAAACACACTGGTGAAAAACCTTTTTCCTGTGTAGTCTGTGGTAAAGGTTTTACACAAAGTCATAATTTGAATGTACACAAGAGAACACACACCGGTGAAAAACCTTTTTCTTGTTCAAGCTGTGGTAAAGGTTTTACAGACAGTCCAACTTTGAAAAGACACAAGAGAATACACACTGGTGAAAAACCTTTTTCTTGTTCAATCTGCAACAGAAGCTTTGGGGAACGATCAAAGCTTGAAAGACACATGAGAACACACACATGAGAGAAAGTGTTGAGTTGCAGTGTGTGTGGTGAAAGATTGTCTTCTAAGTAGCAGTGTAAGAAACACAAGTGTGCTGGTGAGAACAGCAGCAGCAAATGAAACTGCAGGATTTGAAATAAACGGTCAAGACTGTCATTTTGACTTTCTAACAACATCAGCACATATAACATGTGTGACATTGTTGTTTGTGTAACAACCTTTTTAAAGGCCTACTGAGACCCACTACTAGCCACCACACAGTCTGATAGTTTATATATCAATGATGAAATATTAACATTGCAACACATGCCAATACGGCTTTTTAAGTTTACTAAATTACAAATTTAAATTTCCCGGGAGTTTCGTCTTAGAAACGTCATGTAATGATGACGTGTACGCATGACGTCACAGGGTTTTAGGAAGTGTGAGCACTACACACACACACACAGCTAAAAGTCGTCTGCTTTAACGGCATAATTACACAGTATTTTGGAGATCTGTGTTGCTGAATCTTTTGCAATTTGTTCAATTAATATTGCATAAGTCAAAGTAGAAAGATGGAGTTGGGAAGTTTTAGCCTTTAGCCACACTAACACACGGTGTTTCCTTGTTTAAAATTCCCGGAGGTGAAAATTTACTCTAGATCAGAGCGCGGTCAAGCAGACATGGATCCTACCGAATGTTAACCAGCAGGTTTCGGTGAGAAAATTGTGGTTAAAAAGACAGTTCTTACCGGAGAAAAGCTGAGCTTGTGCTGTCCATAGCTGCCGTTGACTCCCCTGAGACATTGGTGTCAACACCCGGCCGTGGACACACACCTCCGACTATATATCAAACTCACTAAAACACTAGCAACACAATAGAAAGATGAGGGATTTCCCAGAATTATCCTAGTGAATGTCTTTAACTTAACTTCTGGGCGGTCTTTATGACCGCCCAGAACAGCTTTTACCCAAGAGCCATAGTAGCATTAAACAGGCACTGAGTGAGCACAATATGTCCATCATGTCCTCATGTGTCATGTTTAAATGTTTTTCTATTTTTTCGGACTACAATGTGCAATAATGTTTTATGTATGTGTGTACATGTATTCATATGCATGCAGATATGCATCTGTGTGGATACATATACATATACATATACATCTGTCATCTCTATCTTTTTTTTTTTTACTATTTATATTACCATATTGTATATGCACCTTAGGAGGAGCTGCTCCATTTTCGTTGTTCTTTGAACCTGTTCATTGCAATAATGACAATAAAACTCTATTCTATTCTATTCTATTCTATTCTATTTAAAAACATCGGAATATGTCCCAATGCTATCGCGTTTTTTAAATTTGTTATTCTTTATTTTATTTTTTTTCTAGTCCGTCGCTATCAATATCCTCAAACACGAATCTTTCATCCTTGCTCAAATTAATGGGGAAATTGTCGTTTTCTCGGTCCGAATAGCACTTTTTGTTGAAGGCTCCCATTAGAATCAATGTGAATATGTGAGTAGCCATCAACATGTGACGTCATCGTCTGCAACTTCCGGCAAAGGCGAGGCTTTTTCAGGAAGTACCAAAAGTGGCGAACTTTATCATCGATGTTCTCTACTAAATCCTTTCAGCCAAAATATGGCAATAACGCGAAATGATCAAGTATGACACATAGAAAATGGCATGCTATCCCCGTTTAAATAAAAAAATCTCATTTCGGTAGGCCTTTAAATTGTTTCTATATTTATTGCTGAGATATTTTATATTAATGCTTTTTTCAGTCAAATACATGCATTAATATGCAACATTGTGTACTTTTATTAAAAAAATTAACGGAACAGTTTGACTGAAAAGGTGAGAGTAAACACTACAATACATTTTTTTACACACAATAAACATTGTATGTGTGTATATATTCATAATACAATTTTAGACTTATTCATAATATTGTTTTTATACGTGTTTGAAATATTGAAGTGTTACATAATGTTATTTCCAATTGTTAATAATCCCATAGATTATCACCTTTATATGATATACATATGTACTGGTTCACATCTGAAACATCTTCTGGACCACTTCAGGAAGCATATTATTATTTACTTTATACATCATTTGAACAGTTGTCTTTTATACAGTTTTGAAATGTGACTTTATGAATCATTTGTTGGGTCTCTATTCATCCATTTTATTAATTATATTACTTTTTTGTAATATGATGATTGTGTTGTGATTGTTTTATATGTATGTCCCCAGACCTTTATGCAATATAAAAGTGACAGAGAATGACTGAATTGTTTGTGTGAAGGAAATATGGTTTTGTTTTTACAAACTTACATTTGTGGATTAAAAAAAAAACTCCCTTTATTGTGTTTTCAACATTTTTTATGGTTGTTTTTCTTTTTAACATCCCCAAAACAATATCAATATCAATCAAAGTTCGGAGTGTCCAGGAAGTCCTCCCAGGAAAAAGTCATGTTTTATGCTTTTTAAGTTTTTAAGTCAGACCTTACCTTGTTTCAAGTGCCAACACTCTGGGCACATTGCTAGTGTGTGTCATGCCAAGGTGACATGTGGACGGTGTGGAGGGGAGCAGGAATATGGACAATGTGGAAAATAATGGTGACTGGGAACAATTTATGGAAATAACAGACATGATATTAAAGGAAGTGGATACAAATCAAGTTATTGTGCAAATGAATGTAGATGTTACAAAGTGCATAATGGAAGCAGCCAAATAGAGCATACCAAGGAGTAGAACAGGGAGAAGAAGGAAGATGGTGGACACATGTGTGACACTTACAATTAGTAGTCACAAGTGTTTTGTCAAATGAATGCGGAAATATAGTATCCTAATCTAGCTGGAGGTATTTTCATATCTAAAGTAACAGTTAAAGTCCTACTGAAAGCCACTACTAGCCACCACGCAGTCTGATAGTTTATATATCAATGATGAAATATTAACATTGCAACACATGACAATACGGCCGCTTTAGTTTACTAAATTACAATTTTAAATTTCCCGCGAAGTGTCGTGTTGAAAACGTCGCGTAATGATGACGTGTGCGTTTGACCTCTCGGCTTGTAGCGGACATTATTTTCCAGCCCGATCCCAGCTATAAGTAGTCTGCTTTAACCGCATAATTACACAGTATTCTGGACATCTGTGTTGCTGAATCTTTTGCAATTTGTTCAATTAATAATGGAGAAGTCAAAGTAGAAAGATGGAGGTGGGAACCTTTTTGCCTTTAGCCACACAAACACAGCCGGTGTTTTCTTGTTTACATTCCCGAAGGTGAAGGTTTACTATGGATCAGAGCAGTCAAGCGAACATGGATCTCGACCACATGTCAACCGGCAGGTTTCGGTGAGAAAATTGTGCTAATAAGTTGGCTCTTACCGTAGTTATGAGCGAAGCCACCGTCGTCCTGCAGCTGCTGCAGCGACTATTAACTCCTCCCACGAACACACTGGCCGTCACCACACCCGTGGCCACACCCCTCTGACTTTCAGGTACTGTATAATGTCACTAAAAGACTAGCAACACAATAGGCAGATAAGGGATTTTCCAGAATTATCCTAGTAAATGTGTCTAATAACATCTGAATCGCTCTCACTGCAATCGCCTTTTTTTTTTTCTGGTCCTTCACTGTCAATATCCTCATCCACAAATCTTTCATCCTTGCTCAAATTAATGGGGAAATCGTCGCTTTCTCGGTCCGAATAGCTCTAGCTGCTGCTGGCTATGATTATAAACAATGTGTGGATGTGAGGAGCTCCACAACCCGTGACGTCACGCGCACATCGTCTGCTACTTCCGGTACAGGCAAGGCTTTTTTATTAGCGACCAAAAGTTGCAAACTTTATCGTCAATGTCCTTTTTCTTTCTTTTCTTAGTTTATTTCGAATATGAATATTTACAACACAATACAATACGGACAATACAATATTACCTCACATTTCATCAGGAGTAGGAAGAAGCAAAGCTTATTTAATTCTACCCCTTTCCCACTTCAGAGCGCCCACAAATACATACATACATACATCTACTCACCCTCTTTACAGCAGAATATCAAAATGACATCCGTGAATAAGCAATACAACGATTCTGTTACATGCAATTAACTAATCCAGTCGTTAGCAACATACTAAGATGAAGAATATCTTATTTTCAATAAGGTTGAAAGTGTTTCTCATAATTCTTCTTCTTTGTACTTTGTAAGCACTATTAATTTAAACATCTTCTTAAAATGGATCATATCAGTAAAATGTTTAATTTCTTTACTTAATTCATTCCATAATTTAATTCCACATACTGATATGCTAAAGGTTTTAAGTGTTGTATGTGCATGTTTTAAATTAGATTTTCCTCTAAGGTTATATTTGTTCTCTACTAAATCCTTTCAGCAAAAATATGGCAATATGGTGAAATGATGAAGTATGACACAGAATGGACCTGCTAGCCCCGTTTAAATAAGAACATCTCATTTCAGTAGGCCTTTAAAACTCTGATTGTTAAGACCTTTTCTAGGTATAGTCAAGTAACAAAATGTGTAATTGTAATTGATTTATAGTGACGGTGACAATCTAGAAAAAAGAAAGCAGCAATATTAAAAGGAGGCCATGTCAGGATACAGTACAAACATGTCAAGTGAAGAGGTTTATTCAAGCAACAGTAGACATGTTTAATACAAGAGTCAGGCCACACCCTGCCATGAGAAGACTATAAAGCACTTTGTGTCTTCTTTTTATTCCTGTAAAAGAGAACAGGACACATGATTGGGAACACTGGGACCAGGCTACTCAGTGCGAGGCCTGTAACATGAGCACTGAAGTGAACACTAGGACCAGGCTACTCAGTGCGAGGCCTGTAACATGAGCACTGAAGTGAACACTAGGACCAGGCTACTCAGTGCGAGGCCTGTAACATGAGCACTGAAGTGAACACTAGGACCAGGCTACTCAGTGCGAGGCCTGTAACATGAGCACTGAAGTGAACACTAGGACCAGGCTACTCAGTGCGAGGCCTGTAACATGAGCACTGAAGTGAACACTAGGACCAGGCTACTCAGTGCGAGGCCTGTAACATGAGCACTGAAGTGAACACTAGGACCAGGCTACTCAGTGCGAGGCCTGTAACATGAGCACTGAAGTGAACACTAGGACCAGGCTACTCAGTGCGAGGCCTGTAACATGAGCACTGAAGTGAACACTAGGACCGGGCTACTCAGTGCGAGGCCTGTAACATGAGCACTGAAGTGAACACTAGGACCGGGCTACTCAGTGCGAGGCCTGTAACATGAGCACTGAAGTGAACACTAGGACCGGGCTACTCAGTGCGAGGCCTGTAACATGAGCACTGAAGTGAACACTAGGACCGGGCTACTCAGTGCGAGGCCTGTAACATGAGCACTGAAGTGAACACTAGGACCGGGCTACTCAGTGCGAGGCCTGTAACATGAGCACTGAAGTGAACACTAGGACCGGGCTACTCAGTGCGAGGCCTGTAACATGAGCACTGAAGTGAACACTAGGACCGGGCTACTCAGTGCGAGGCCTGTAACATGAGCACTGAAGTGAACACTAGGACCGGGCTACTCAGTGCGAGGCCTGTAACATGAGCACTGAAGTGAACACTAGGACCGGGCTACTCAGTGCGAGGCCTGTAACATGAGCACTGAAGTGAACACTAGGACCGGGCTACTCAGTGCGAGGCCTGTAACATGAGCACTGAAGTGAACACTAGGACCGGGCTACTCAGTGCGAGGCCTGTAACATGAGCACTGAAGTGAACACTAGGACCGGGCTACTCAGTGCGAGGCCTGTAACATGAGCACTGAAGTGAACACTAGGACCGGGCTACTCAGTGCGAGGCCTGTAACATGAGCACTGAAGTGAACACTAGGACCGGGCTACTCAGTGCGAGGCCTGTAACATGAGCACTGAAGTGAACACTAGGACCGGGCTACTCAGTGCGAGGCCTGTAACATGAGCACTGAAGTGAACACTAGGACCGGGCTACTCAGTGCGAGGCCTGTAACATGAGCACTGAAGTGAACACTAGGACCGGGCTACTCAGTGCGAGGCCTGTAACATGAGCACTGAAGTGAACACTAGGACCGGGCTACTCAGTGCGAGGCCTGTAACATGAGCACTGAAGTGAACACTAGGACCGGGCTACTCAGTGCGAGGCCTGTAACATGAGCACTGAAGTGAACACTAGGACCGGGCTACTCAGTGCGAGGCCTGTAACATGAGCACTGAAGTGAACACTAGGACCGGGCTACTCAGTGCGAGGCCTGTAACATGAGCACTGAAGTGAACACTAGGACCGGGCTACTCAGTGCGAGGCCTGTAACATGAGCACTGAAGTGAACACTAGGACCGGGCTACTCAGTGCGAGGCCTGTAACATGAGCACTGAAGTGAACACTAGGACCGGGCTACTCAGTGCGAGGCCTGTAACATGAGCACTGAAGTGAACACTAGGACCAGGCTACTCAGTGCGAGGCCTGTAACATGAGCACTGAAGTGAACACTAGGACCAGGCTACTCAGTGCGAGGCCTGTAACATGAGCACTGAAGTGAACATTAGGACCAGGCTACTCAGTGCGAGGCCTGTAACATGAGCACTGAAGTGAACACTAGGACCAGGCTACTCAGTGCGAGGCCTGTAACATGAGCACTGAAGTGAACACTAGGACCAGGCTACTCAGTGCGAGGCCTGTAACATGAGCACTGAAGTGAACACTAGGACCAGGCTACTCAGTGCGAGGCCTGTAACATGAGCACTGAAGTGAACACTAGGACCAGGCTACTCAGTGCGAGGCCTGTAACATGAGCACTGAAGTGAACACTAGGACCAGGCTACTCAGTGCGAGGCCTGTAACATGAGCACTGAAGTGAACACTAGGACCGGGCTACTCAGTGCGAGGCCTGTAACATGAGCACTGAAGTGAACACTAGGACCGGGCTACTCAGTGCGAGGCCTGTAACATGAGCACTGAAGTGAACACTAGGACCGGGCTACTCAGTGCGAGGCCTGTAACATGAGCACTGAAGTGAACACTAGGACCGGGCTACTCAGTGCGAGGCCTGTAACATGAGCACTGAAGTGAACACTAGGACCGGGCTACTCAGTGCGAGGCCTGTAACATGAGCACTGAAGTGAACACTAGGACCGGGCTACTCAGTGCGAGGCCTGTAACATGAGCACTGAAGTGAACACTAGGACCGGGCTACTCAGTGCGAGGCCTGTAACATGAGCACTGAAGTGAACACTAGGACCAGGCTACTCAGTGCGAGGCCTGTAACATGAGCACTGAAGTGAACACTAGGACCAGGCTACTCAGTGCGAGGCCTGTAACATGAGCACTGAAGTGAACACTAGGACCAGGCTACTCAGTGCGAGGCCTGTAACATGAGCACTGAAGTGAACACTAGGACCAGGCTACTCAGTGCGAGGCCTGTAACATGAGCACTGAAGTGAACACTAGGACCAGGCTACTCAGTGCGAGGCCTGTAACATGAGCACTGAAGTGAACACTAGGACCAGGCTACTCAGTGCGAGGCCTGTAACATGAGCACTGAAGTGAACACTAGGACCAGGCTACTCAGTGCGAGGCCTGTAACATGAGCACTGAAGTGAACACTAGGACCAGGCTACTCAGTGCGAGGCCTGTAACATGAGCACTGAAGTGAACACTAGGACCAGGCTACTCAGTGCGAGGCCTGTAACATGAGCACTGAAGTGAACACTAGGACCAGGCTACTCAGTGCGAGGCCTGTAACATGAGCACTGAAGTGAACACTAGGACCAGGCTACTCAGTGCGAGGCCTGTAACATGAGCACTGAAGTGAACACTAGGACCAGGCTACTCAGTGCGAGGCCTGTAACATGAGCACTGAAGTGAACACTAGGACCAGGCTACTCAGTGCGAGGCCTGTAACATGAGCACTGAAGTGAACACTAGGACCAGGCTACTCAGTGCGAGGCCTGTAACATGAGCACTGAAGTGAACACTAGGACCAGGCTACTCAGTGCGAGGCCTGTAACATGAGCACTGAAGTGAACACTAGGACCAGGCTACTCAGTGCGAGGCCTGTAACATGAGCACTGAAGTGAACACTAGGACCAGGCTACTCAGTGCGAGGCCTGTAACATGAGCACTGAAGTGAACACTAGGACCAGGCTACTCAGTGCGAGGCCTGTAACATGAGCACTGAAGTGAACACTAGGACCAGGCTACTCAGTGCGAGGCCTGTAACATGAGCACTGAAGTGAACACTAGGACCAGGCTACTCAGTGCGAGGCCTGTAACATGAGCACTGAAGTGAACACTAGGACCAGGCTACTCAGTGCGAGGCCTGTAACATGAGCACTGAAGTGAACACTAGGACCAGGCTACTCAGTGCGAGGCCTGTAACATGAGCACTGAAGTGAACACTAGGACCAGGCTACTCAGTGCGAGGCCTGTAACATGAGCACTGAAGTGAACACTAGGACCAGGCTACTCAGTGCGAGGCCTGTAACATGAGCACTGAAGTGAACACTAGGACCAGGCTACTCAGTGCGAGGCCTGTAACATGAGCACTGAAGTGAACACTAGGACCAGGCTACTCAGTGCGAGGCCTGTAACATGAGCACTGAAGTGAACACTAGGACCAGGCTACTCAGTGCGAGGCCTGTAACATGAGCACTGAAGTGAACACTAGGACCAGGCTACTCAGTGCGAGGCCTGTAACATGAGCACTGAAGTGAACACTAGGACCAGGCTACTCAGTGCGAGGCCTGTAACATGAGCACTGAAGTGAACACTAGGACCAGGGCTACTCAGTGCGAGGCCTGTAACATGAGCACTGAAGTGAACACTAGGACCAGGGCTACTCAGTGCGAGGCCTGTAACATGAGCACTGAAGTGAACACTAGGACCGGGCTACTCAGTGCGAGGCCTGTAACATGAGCACTGAAGTGAACACTAGGACCGGGCTACTCAGTGCGAGGCCTGTAACATGAGCACTGAAGTGAACACTAGGACCGGGCTACTCAGTGCGAGGCCTGTAACATGAGCACTGAAGTGAACACTAGGACCGGGCTACTCAGTGCGAGGCCTGTAACATGAGCACTGAAGTGAACACTAGGACCGGGCTACTCAGTGCGAGGCCTGTAACATGAGCACTGAAGTGAACACTAGGACCGGGCTACTCAGTGCGAGGCCTGTAACATGAGCACTGAAGTGAACACTAGGACCGGGCTACTCAGTGCGAGGCCTGTAACATGAGCACTGAAGTGAACACTAGGACCGGGCTACTCAGTGCGAGGCCTGTAACATGAGCACTGAAGTGAACACTAGGACCGGGCTACTCAGTGCGAGGCCTGTAACATGAGCACTGAAGTGAACACTAGGACCGGGCTACTCAGTGCGAGGCCTGTAACATGAGCACTGAAGTGAACACTAGGACCGGGCTACTCAGTGCGAGGCCTGTAACATGAGCACTGAAGTGAACACTAGGACCGGGCTAC